>NW_014569567.1:946248-959748 GCF_001313835.1 Polistes canadensis | reverse complement strand
AGAGAGAGAGAGAGAGAGAGAATAAGGATCGAACGGGGATGCACGACGTGGCAAAAAGCTAATTGCACCGCCGTTCAGATTCACCCCACCCACCCCCTCTTTTCACCGAGTTACGGCTGGCTGGTGCATTCGATAATTAAAATCACTTTTTGGGGTTTGGAATTTGATCGAAGTAACGGTATGATTCCCGCCGAGACGCAAAACTTTTCGATCATTTCCTTTCGTTTCTTTTTTGTTCCCTCTCTCTCTCTCTCTCACTCTCTCTTCGTTTTTTTCTTTTTTCTTTCATTTTTTCGTTCGCATTCTTTTACCTCGTACATTTCTTACGTTTCATTTTCCTTTTAATTTTATTCGAAATACATTACTATCTAACACCCTCCCCCCCAGCAACCACGAGAGATAAATCCATTTCCCATTTACATATATTAGAGTATTTTAGGTGATAGAGTTTAAAGCGACTCCACCTAAGCGAAAGTAGGCGAATAGACGAAGTATAGGTAACGTCTCGTCGTATTCGCGCAACTACCTTCAATTACACTCGATATCGTTCCCGTTCGTTCTCTCTAGCGTGTTGCGACGCCCATCGACTTTGATTTGTCGTCACGCAAAGCCGATCGCTTCGTTTCGCTCGCTTACACGCCCGCAATTTCTTTGGAAAAGAGAGAAAACAGAGAGTGTTAGAGAGAAAGAGAAAGAGAGGTAACTAAATAGGGAGAGCACAAGAGAGAATGAGAGAATGAGAGAGAGAGAGAGAGAGAGAGAGAGAGAGAGAGAGAGAAAGCTTCATTTTGCTCGGCACGACGAGACGGTTCTCGCGAGTTAGTTGCTAGAGTGCATACTCGTGCGAACTATTACCCTTTCCCTACATTATTACTCCCTATCCAACACCTTTCGACACGCGCGTTTATCGATTGTAAAGCCGATATACTCGCTCGTCCGGAAGCGAGTCACCTCTATCATTTCTGACCTATCCTCTCTATAATATCTTTCATCTTCTTCCCTCTCTTTCTATCATCCTCTGATTTACCTAGACGATTTCTAAACTATTAGGAAACTACTAGCGGAAAGTTTTGTCCATTTTTGAATTGAAAGAAAATAAGAAAATTTTCAGACATTTAATAATATTTATTGTAAAATATTTGTTTTCCATCGTTATTTATGACTTCTTGCCTGCGTGATAGCAACTTTTAAATGCCATTTTTGTTAACCAGTTAACTGTGTCGATCATTTTGCAAAGTGCGCCCCAGTGTGTGTCGCGATAATCAAGCGATGACGGATATAGTCGTCAAACACAGAGTAAGTGACGCTGTTGAAATATTGGGTCAAAAAGAAAACTTTATTTTAGAAAATGAATGAATTTATAAGTAATATTTAAACAATGGATCAACGTAAAGCTATATTTACACATAATTAATGAAAAACTTAAAAAAAAAATCAAATATTTAACAAACAAACAAATTTTTTTTTTTGTTTTCTTTGGTTAGACATCCAGGACATCATCGCAAATGGAAAATCTAATATACTTTGTTTTTTTTGGTTATGTCACGTCAAGATTAAAATCGGGATAATCAAAGATCTAGTGTCCAAATCAAATTATCTATAATTTTCATTTGTTTATTTCATTTCGTCCTGACCCCTAAACATTCTAAACATATTAAAATTTACGAATATAATTTAGTTTTCGCCAGAATTACAAGAATTAAGTATGGACTACCTGAATCAATTGACAATGAGTTGTAGCGGTCTTCCCTCGTTACTTAAAATTCTTTTCCCATCAAAGGGCACTGGTATGACCATGGAATGGAGTTAGCTGACGAAAACTACCTACTACTTCTAGTAAACAAGATGAAATGTCGATGAACGCAATATTTATAGATCGTTGGATATTTGTCAACGGAATATGCCCCGTTATAAACTAAGTAAATATAATACTATATCCTTTCAGTGAAAATCTATCCTCAGGTCTCTTTATCGTTGGTCAACATGGTCAAGAATATTTCGTTGCAATAAATTCCTTTACTTGTTCCGACAAAGGACAGAATAAATTAAGTGCATACGTATTCCAAAGAATTAAATATAAAATCATTGTTTCTCAAACGAACAAAATAGTATTTATTATTACACGTAGAGTCCATCCATCCACATTCGTTGTTCATCATTCGTGTAAAGATGCACCCTCGGTAAGAGGAGAAAAACAAAAAGACAAAGTGTCAGTAGATTAGGTGAAAGTGCATCTTGGAAGCTTGAGCGATATCTAAGAAGGAAAATCGACGACACGAAAGCAACGAACGTGACCTTAGACGTAAAACGCTAGAGCGACAGGTGCACCATCGACGTTAATCGTTATTACACGTATAAGCTACCATAAGGGTTCTTGCTTGATCGTCTTTATCCCTACTTGCCTTTGCCTCTCGCCCTCCTACGCGTTTCATCGTCAGAACATGACTCGAATACCCTAAAGAAAATTCTCGTGTTAACTTTTCTAGAAAAATCTCGAAAGATACTTAAATCTCTCTCTCTCTCTCTTTTTCTTTCTTTTTTTTTTTAAAACATTTCTTAAGGAACAAGAAAAAAAGGAAATAAAATAAAAATACAAACAATACAATATTTCGTTCCATCGTTTCTTTCTTTATTTCTCGTCGACGAATTATAAGAATAATGTTTATATTTTCTTCCTTCGAACATTGTTTCAAATCGTTGCTAGAAGAGAAATATTACGTAAAGAATAATAATCACGGAAATGAAAATTTAAATTTAAATTGACCAAGGAAAAATCGGTTTAATCTTTTTATTATCTTTTTTCTTTTTCTTTTTTTTTTTAACCATTTCCTGAACCAAAAAGAAATAAAATAAAAATACAAACAATACAATATTTCGTTCCATCATGTCTTTCTTTATTTCTCATCGACGAATTATGAGAACAATGTTTATATTTTCTTCCTTCAAACATTATTTCAAATCGTTGCTAGAAGAGAAATACTATGTAAAGAACAATAATCGCGGAAAATATAATTGAAATTGAAATTTACTAAGGAAAAATCAATTGTTCATTCGGTTTAATCTTTTTATTTTTTGAGTTTTTGTTCATTCCACGACGACGAAACGAATTTTATTGTACCCTTACTCGATTTGACGTAATACTTATTAGTAAACCGATAAAATGAATTTTCTCATAGTGATATTATTTCGTTCACGAGCTTCCGCGATACTTTACTTTACTTTAAGAGAACGAACTAACGCCTTCCTCTTTGGAGGAAAGATCGATCGATCGTCTCGCATCTACCTGCAGGCGGATTAATTGCGGTAACGTGAGAAGCTAGCAATTTCGAAGCGTGGAACGAAATAAGGGTGGCTAAAGGAGAAAAAGAAAAAAAAAGAAAAAGAGAAAGGGGGAGAGAGAGTGAGAGATAGAAAAAGCAAAAAAATGTCGTGGAATTACTCGAGCCGTAGGAGGAAAAAAGGATCCAGTTACTAACGAGATCGTAGCCATTCTCGCGTTAACGAAAGAAGGAATAAGGAAATTGAACGATGACCGAGAAGTCGTGCGAGATGAGATAAAATGAAAGAGAATAGATTGATAGATAGATAGATAGAAGAAAAAAAAAAAAAAGACATGAATACATACTTTAGCATATATACCTATATACATGTATATATAAAATTCTATATCCGATGAATAGTCAAACGAACAAGGATCTCGAAAATCAGAGTGAGATATAGGAAGGGAGGGGAAAAAAAAAAGAAATGAAAGAGGGAGAAACAATGAGAAAGTCAGGGATGATTGAGTTCTATAGAAGAAGAAAATAGTAAGGGTGATGGTAGAAGAATAAAAGCGTACTGATTATCGAAACGATTCAAGAAGGATTCTCAACGTTGAACCTAACGTGTCTTCGATAGCTGCAATCAGATCGTATAGAATATAGATGAAATAAAAGAAAATAATAATAATAATAAAGAAAAAATCGGAAGTCGTGTTTAGGATAATAGTATATAAGTATTATAATTAAAACGAGAGTTATTTTGTTAATCGAGAGATAGATTCTCGTGATTTAATATTAGGTTGAACCAAAAGTTTACACACGTTTATCGTGTTGTTTTCATATACAGTGCAATTATTTGAAGTCAATATATATTACTTTAAATGCAAGTGTGCAATGTTAATTAAAAACGTACGAACTTTTTTTGAAAATTATCGTCTAACACTTTGATTGAAAATATTTGATTTGAAAATATAATAATATACAGCTAGGTAAAAGGAAAAAGACAAAGTAGTGTATGATAGTGCACGTGGGATACCACGATGATTTAATTGAGCATGCCACGCGTGGCTGTGTCCAATCAGCTAGCTGATCAGCGAGAAGCAGAACGAGTATACGTGCAGAGTAGTTAGGAAACGCGTATGTAGTCGGATGAGTAGTCACCTGGCGATACGACGTGCCGATCGCCAACGTCGTCGTCGTCGTATAATCCCAACGTCGTCCTGCAGCAGGCAGGCAGGCAGGCAGGCGCTTAGTTAATTGAAAATTAACCAACCGTTCGTCCATCTCTGCAGGACCTACAGCCTGTAATCACGAGCAGCCCACGTGCACGCTCTCTCGTTAACCCGATATGCTGCAAGCGTGGTACCAGCCGCGAAGCACCGTATTCGAGCTTGCAAACTCGCGTACGTACAACGCTTCTGTATATTATATCCATTCCCTCCCCCTCCTCTTCACCCTACACCGCCCACGCCCACGCCCCTTATCCCCACGTCTATCAGATTTTCGTAGAAGGAAGAAAGAAAGGGCAACGATTTCCCCGAATTAAAACATGAAAGAACACTTTTTTTTTCCTACCTTTCCCCGTCCAACCGGTACAATTTAGTTAGCTTTCATTCGTCTCCCTTCCGAGAAAGCCCATTAATCTGTATAGAAGTAGGTAAATGTATAGAAAACTTTGGCCCAGCCCCCTCCTTCGCCTCTCTGGCCGAACTATCAGTTAGAAAGGTAAATTGGAGGAAAGTTGGCAAACTGATTGTGGCGTTTCACCGATATTAGCGCAGAAACAATAACAAAGTTCGTATCTTTATATCTCAACTCGGCGAACCAACGTAGGAGGCTTTCCATAGCCCTTAGCTTTTACCTGGATAAGTACGATCCAAGAGAAACTCCGAAATTTCCTGAACCACCGAGTGGAAATCCGGCTCTCCGATGAAGTTACATATTTTCTCTCTCTTTCTTTTATTTTTCGAATAAAAAGTACGAGTATCCGAGATAATGGTCTAAAATTGCCGTACGATTTACTTCGTATTATTTTACATCAATGACGAATACGATCCATTCGAGAGAATAAATCTTTGAACAATGTTAGCTTTACACGTTTGCTCGAAGAACTAAAAAATAATCGAATTGAAATATATATATAAGTATATCGAGCTGCATACGCTGCTACCCATGGAGATCTAAAAACTGATTGCAAAGCGACAAATTCAATCAAGTCCACGGGGGTTTGGAGGTGGAGAGAAGGGGTAAATAAAAAATTTCAAGTTATTCGCAACGCGTTAACGATAGACACAACGGAGAAACTAAATTAGTCGTTCTTTCATAATACTCATAAAAAAAGTTCCACTCGAAAGTTTAACGCGGTATTTTACATCTCCGGTTACTGGACTAACACAATAAAAAGTTTTTCGTCTCCCGCTCGAATATAACTCCAATTCGTATCTCACGATGTATTTTACCGTGGAATCGCGATCCGGCATTCGTGCGAATAAACGAATGGAATACGCCCGGAGATACGAAGGTTGAAAATATCTTTTCCGAAATGTACGTGAACGAACCAGTCTTCTCCATAACTTATATCCACTCGTATTCTCCTGTTTCTTCGTTCCCAGAACCTCGGTAGGGAAAAAGAGAGAGAGAGAGAGAGAGAGAGATAAGTAGAATATCAAAATATGATATAGTAAAATATAATACACCACTTTACCATACCTTCAGATTCCCACAATTATTATTACATCGAATAATATTTGCAATGTAGGAAAGAAAGAAAATATGATCGATGATAAAAGTTTGTATGGTAAAGAGTAAAAACGATAAACGTTTCATTGACGATAGTAGGTAAGAGGGCGATAAGGATCGTGGGAAAATAAAGTAGAGATTCTTTGATGAGAAAGGGTTGGAACGAAAAAAAAAAAAAAAAGTAGAGGTCAGATGAAGCAAGACCGAAATTACCTCGACCAGATTTATTCACTTCCCGCTCCTGTACTTCCTTCTTTTCACTCTTTCCACCCTTTACCTTCTCATCTTTGTATACACATACACATATATATATGTATATATATCTCATATCTCCGAGTTCATACATATAACCCTTTTCCTCTAACGCTCGAGTTCCTAACAGAAGAGCGACACGACCAACAGAGAGTATCATTGCTACACATCGTCTCTGGCAACTGCGCTCACGGTGAAATTAGTTTTCAGGATTATTTCGCAACGGGAGTCCTTAACGATACTCCCCTTTTCCCCGTTAACCTCTCACCTAACCTCTATAACCACTATCTCTTCATCTCCAACGCGTGTCCATGAGTTTCCATAACCCTTTCGGTAGGAGATCCCGTATTTGAAAAAACTTCCATTTTTACTCCGAAAGAATCTCTCGATAAAAGGGTTCGTGAGTGAATATAATACCTCGAAGTATTATATCTTAAAAACTCGTAACTCGTCTTTTGTTTATTTCATTTGACGAGACATTCATTGATTATATTTCTTCGTCGATTAAAATCATACGAAACGTCATTGATCGTTATTATGGAAAAGGATAAATCGTTAAGCGAAAAGGAAACCGATGGTGATTACGATTACGGTGATGAATTTTTTTATGACGAAGATACGGATAATGACGAACTTAAAAAGGAAGAGGATACGGAGGAAGAGAAAGAAGAAGAAGAAGAAGGAAAAGATAAGAGAGAAAAATATTTAGAGGAAGACATTGAGGAAGAAAAAGAACATGATGGTAGATATTCGATATTTTTCTTAATAATATTGCTTTACCGTCGTCTCTTATTTGAATCTCTTTTACGAAATTCAGATAAGGATTGGGAAAAGGAAGCGAAAAAAAAAATCCGTATAGACCTCGTAGATCCTCTTGTCGAACGAAGAAAAACCATATACGAATTAGATTCCTACGAAGCCAGTGGTCCTTCCGTTTATGATATCTTGCAACTTGGTAAAATAGACGATGAAACCCAATTACCACCATCACCACAATTATCACGGGAAATCCGTTACTCTGTTTCTATGGTTGAATATATATATATACATATACATCCTTTAAAAAACGAGACAAAACGCGTATATCATCTTCCATTTAGAATTGAAATGTTATTTGAAATGAACATTTAGGGTACTGCCGGTGTAGCAAGAATCAATCTATCTTCTTTAACTCAAAAAATTCTTGGTTGCGTCATCGACGAGAACGTAACCACGGAATATCCATGGGTATGGGTGAAGAAGGAGATCATTGAGGACAACCTCGATCTTCACTCCGAGAGCAGTGAGTTCTTACCGATGAAGAACGAGATCCTTGAGTATCCTGAAGAGAGAATGCTGATCGGTTACGCCCCTTCCGTCACTGAGGAGGGCCAATTTTACATTTGCCTTAGCACCGAGGCAAAGGGAGCCGTATTGCAGCAAATTCAAATGCAGAGACGGGAGCATGAGATTCACGTGAGGAGCGCCGTTTACAAGCACCCAGCCAAGTGGAAGGATTTGGGAAGCGGCAAGGAGGTCGATGAGAACGTTGTCAAGAATCAAAGGCCACAACTCGAGATCAAGGTACACGTATAGTAGGTTCCACCACGTAAGACCCATATGTTTTTTTCCCCCGTTTATGGATTCCTTTTTTCGAATTTAACAATCCATTCATTCCACATCGTATGTATGCGTTTAAATGCTCGTTGAGAAAGATAGAGAAAAAGAGAAAGAGGAAGACAGAGAGAGAGAGAGAGAGAGAGAGATTATTGTTAAGTGGATTGTATTAACGTACGATAAACAGGTCGTATCTACGGCGAATTTGCTCAACGTGCCAATGAATCTGGTAGACAGGAGTGCGGACGATCAAAGGGACGGATACATCGACTTGCTGCCATATCGGCAGACATTCGAGAACGTGTCACGAAACACGATAAGCAGGTCCACGCAAGTGACGCCCGGCACCAAGGACAACGAAGCTCAGACCGCGCCTTCAATACCCGCAAATTCCTGGTTTCAATACCGATACGAGTATAAACCGATCGATATATCCGCCTTTACGGAAGAAGATACTGACAATCTCACGAGATTTCTACGACGTAATACTGACACCATGTGCGATCAGGTCTCTATCTACACTTAACACGCAAGATTAATTATCCTTTCTAATTATCTCTAAGTGTCATTTTTATTTCTTTTTTTTATATATTTTTTCTATTAAAAGTATCGATCACAAAATAGGTGCAAATGAACGCGACTTGGGATATTTACGCGGATGATTATAAAAATCTGGTGTATCATGAAAGAGATACTAAAGCACCGATACCAGTAGGATACAAAGAACACCAAAGTTTTTATGACGGGAAACTTACAAAACAAAAAGTCATTAATGATTTATCCTGGCATCCTTTGTGGACTGGTATTGCTTGCGCTACTTATACTCATCATTCCAAAGCTGAACACTTTGTAGGTCAACGAGCATACGACGAGGTATATAATTAACAATTTTATTAAATAACAGATTTAGAAGAGCCTAGAGTGATTGTTCATATGTTAAATACAATTCATTAAAATAGATAAAATGAAAGAAAAATCTTCTGATTAAAATTATACGATTAAATATGATCAAAGTCCGTTTATTACTTGATAGGTCCTCAGAGATTCCAAAGGTGACAATTTAGCATTAATATGGTCGTTCAATGATTGTTTGTCTCCAAAGTTGATCCTAGAATGCCCAAGGGAGATCACAGCGATCTCTATTTGTCCTTTGAATAGTAACGTCATCATTGGTGGTTGCGTTAACGGTCAAGTAAGTATTATGTTTGAATCGACGAGTATCAATGTAAGAGAATTTATTTGTTACGAGAGCCATACGCGAAGATACCAATAGCAAACACTTTATGGTATTTCCGTTGCATCGTTCAGATCGCCATTTGGTCCATACCGGGTAGAATCGAAAACGTAGAGGCGGTAACAGTGCACACTTCCGCCCAAGTGAGATATAGAATTGCTATGCGGAGTCTGATGAGGTGGATGCGAGAAACCGTTGGATCCTCGGTCGTAAGACCGGTGGCGATGTCCTCGTTGCAACACAGCCAGAAGGGTGCCATAACCCAAATAGCTTGGATACCACCTTACCACAAGGTCGAGAAGAACGGTAGAATCCAATCTCTAGCTGCCGGTACGACGCTCGAGGATCTCCCATGGCAATTCGTTACCAGTAGTATGGACGGTACTATTGCCTTTTGGGATCTCAAGTTAGTTCCCAAAACGTTTATGTCTTTCGGATTATCACGGTTAACACGTATCAAGACAAAAGACAAGTAAAATAAGCCATATGGTATGATTTTCTTTAGAAAAACGATTAGAAAGCAATCATGATTTTCGATCGATGAATTCTATATCCTCCGGTAGTCGTTCTCCTTCTTGTTTTCTTAGGAACAGAACGATGCTTCTTTGATTAAAGCTGTGTAGCATTCTACTACTCCCCCTCCCCACCCACCGCTCGTCTTCCTATCTCGTTTAAAGTCTTTCATCCTTCCGACTGACTACGTCAGCGCCATGCGAACTCATTAAAGAGCCGCAGGGTCAACTCGTCGTTGGATAACGTGAGCTACGACCTGAGCTGCCAATTGATAACCACCACCGAGAATTACAGCAACCGTCTGCCGGGAGCGAAGTTAGTGACTTTGAATGTTCGTCCACGCCCCCTGAGAAACTTGTCGCGAGCTAAACGGCCAAGAGAAACGTCTGCAACCTCTGGCCGATCCTAGTCGGCCATTCTCCGCGATCACCCACCACTTTCCTCCATCTTCGCTTCTCATCCCTCTTCTAGAAACTCTCGAGTCTGGCGAACTCTAATGGCCCTACCAACAACTCCTCCGTTCGTCCCATCCAACATTCTCATGCGCTCTCACCAACATTGCGTATAGTCGAAAATTGATGGATAGGTTCTCCTTTCTAATCATCGATCGCTCCTAGAGCGATTCGATATCGAATTCCTTTATCTACTACCAATTGAATCCTAACCTTCTACATACACGGCTCTAATTAAAACGCAATCTGTTCTAAGGGAAAACTCAACGAAGAAGGAAACTACGTTGAAAGAGAAACAAAAACAAGGAACGTTACCTTACGCACTGCTCGAATCAACTTCACCTTTTGAAAAGTTCAATCGCATTTGGAAACCATATTACATGCTTTTCATTCATTATCCAAACGAGAATCGCCGTCCAGTGTTGAGCACTTTCACCATGCATTCTTCGAAATTAAATAAACAACTCGACGAACCGTTTCCGATTATAAAAACGGATATTACAATGCGAAGATATTATAAACTGATTAAAGAAAAACCCGATTACAATATGAAACCAGAAATCTTAATTGGCACGATCGAAGGTATATCAATTCTTGTCGTCATTTCATTAGGATAATATTATCAATATAATGACGTAATATCCGAAATCCGTGTAGGATATGTCGGACTTGTTACTTGGGAGGGTTTCAAAATCGATACCAATTTGACGGGTAACCACGAAGAATGCAAATGGAAGTGGATGAAGCGTATACATGATGGACCGGTTACGCATATGGCAAGATCGGAGTATCACGAAAAAATAGTTGCCACCGTGGGCGGACACATTTTTGCTATTTGGAGGGAGGATTATGAAGAGCCGATTATTTGGAAAAAATCGAACCTGAGGTAAGCGAGAAAAAATCCAATATCCTCGCTTTTTACTTCACCTACTCAAACCTCTCCATTCTCGTTCGTTATCGCGTTCGTTATCACATTCATTATCGCATGGATGGGTTAGCTTGACTAAATATAGACACATAGTATGTATATTAGGATAGGAGGAAAGAAGATTTAGGTCATTGATCGATTAGGGACAGATTACTTGTCTAGGAGAAACGTCGATATAAAATCGAGAAGGGACGATAGGAATATAATATATCGCATACGCGTATATAAAACATACATGCGTGCCATAATGGGCTGCGTTTCATCCGTAGTAAAAATAACGAGTAGCTCGTACGATAAATTGCTGCAATGTACAGCATGTAATTGCCGCGGTAGCGTTTCGTATTGCTACGCAAGCACCTCGCTCGTTTTGGATGCATCGCTTGTATGTAGTTTTCCCTAGTAGAGAAACCGAACTTTCGGTATGATCTGCATGACAATACAGCCATAACTTACGGTTATAACACGAGCACCAACGCCGCTTCGTTAATGAAAGCTATTTTCGATACAACCCGCAACCCTCCTCCTATTTCCCTACCTTTCGACGTCGTTACGTATATGTGTAGAATACACGCGCCGTTTGGTCCAAGATCCCTTCATCGCCCGAAGCTCCGTTGGCTCTTGTTACACACGCGAAATACGAGAATTCCAAGCGACGTTATGTTTATGATATAAAACTAAAGTTCCTTCTAAATCCTCCCCGCGCCTCCCGACGCACTATGAAACTACTTCGCATAACTTACACTCCGAAATCTAAAGTTTACTTTTTGTCTAGTTACACGGGTTGCACCTGGGGCAACTTCCGACCGACGATTCTAGTTTTGGTACGAATAGACGGTACCATAGAAATTTGGGATTTCATCGTTAAGGGACAAGAACCGATTATTACGCAAAGCGTGTCCGGTCGAATAATTACGGGTATTTATACGCATGAGTTGCCATTAGATCCGCAATGTGTTGGAATATGCGACTTTAATGGTACTCTAAGAATATTTACCGCCCCCCCGACATTACTGAGATTCGACGTTAGCGACATTACTTGGATGCAAAATTATGCCGATCAGCAAGTCGATAGAGTATACCTTCAACTACTTATCTTTCATTATCGATTTCCATTTCGATACAAAGCTAATATAAACGTTCAATTTATTTTATCCGAGCAGATAGCTAAATTTAAAGATTGGCAAGACGCTTGGAACGAAAGGAACTTTGAAAGAATCGATAAAAAAAAAAAATTAGAAGAAAGGGAAGCCGAGGAGAAGCGTATAGAAACGGAAAGAAAGCTTCGAGAAGAAATGGACGAGATATTGAGAAAAGCTGAGGAGGAAGAGAGAAGAAAAAGAAAAGTATACGATATATACATATCTATTGAGCGTTTCTTTAAAAGAAACAGAAGATTGAAATCAATATTATGATCGAGTTTATTAGTCACTATTGATCTTTCTTCTTCTCGAAGAATCATTTCATTTTAGTTGGATAGATACTTTGATATTCGATCGACTAAAATAATATCTCGATTGGAATATTTTAGATAAGGAAACCTTGGCAATTTATAGAAGACGCTAAAGAACATTGGCATGAGATGGAAATGAAACGTATGCAAATAACTATCCTCGAAAAGAAAGGCCTCAGGAGAGACGTTCTTGAAAGACAACGAGCACCAGTTTTAAAATTACGCCAAGAGACCCAGAAAAAGGAAAGACAAATTCGCGAGATCCTGCAACAACGCGACCAAATTTTCCAAGAGACCGTAACTTATCTATTTCCGGAAAAAGAAATCGATCATCATAAGTATACTCTAGATCAAAAGGACATATCCTTGCCTTATATCAAACCGATACCATACGAAGATAAAATATCAACGAGGGAGGACATCGAGGAATCTTTGCTTGAAAAAGAGGTGAAAATCAAATGAATCCGTTGTGAGAAACAATTTTATTAAGTATTTTCTTTTTCTTTTTCTATTTTTTTTTTTCTTTCCATTTAAAAGCAAAATAATTTTAAACGGAAAATAATTTCGATGCAAAATCGATACGTGATTTTAAAATCACGCGAAAGCATAGAAATATGATTAATCGTACGAATAATTAAAAAGATCATTTATCTTTCACAAAATTCGACTCATTGAAAAATATAAAATTACTCATATGGCAGGCACAACAAATAATTGAGGAATTTCGGGAAGTTCAAGAAGAAGCTTTGGAAAAATTGCTGTATCAACGATCCGACCACGTGTTTGATTGGCCAACCGTTTTAATGGAAGCGAAACAACGAAGATACAATATGAATATAATGTTGTTGAATAAAAATAGCTGCTAAATGATAACGCAACGTGAACTGATGCAATTGTTCTCTCATCCAGAGAGAAGATTAAAAAGTTCATTAGAAACCGCTTGAAACATGAAGTAGGTCGGAACTCGTAAAATATAACCAAGCACGCTATTTCTTACAAATGTACATATATATGAATTCTAACTAATTTATATCGCGTACGTAGCACTAAAAAAAAAAAAAAAAAAAAAAAAAAAA
>NW_014569567.1:853651-945783 GCF_001313835.1 Polistes canadensis | reverse complement strand
GAGAGAGAGAGAGAGAGAGAGAGAGATAGAGGGGAGTTGGGATGGGGGGAGAAAAAAGGGGAGGGAGGAAAAACCGTCGGCACTCGACGATTTTTCATAATTAAAGCGGATTAAAACTCGCAGCGGCTTGCGCGTAAATGAATTTGAAATTTCAAACTAGCAACGACGATCCAACATTTTTTTCTTCTCTCCCTCTTCTCTATCTGTCTGTCCGTCCGGCTTTCTGTCATATCTGCCTGTCTGTCTGTCTGTCCGTCTCTTACTCTCTCTCTCTCTCTCTCTCTCTCTCTCTCTCTCTGTCTATCCTTTTTTTTTTCTTACACTTTCTCATGCGTACGTGCACGCGAACGTAAGAAAAAGGAGTCGTGCAAAATATAGACCACAGAAACGGGAGCAAAGCAAGTATCTTTCTCTCACTCTCTCACTCTCTCACTCTCTCTCTCTCTCTCTCTCCTTCGTCCTTTATTTCCCAGGAGCAACATACTTGCTTCTGATTTTTATCCGACTCGACGTCCGCTCCTTCATCCGTGCGACATTTCTAGCTACGCCGAAATGCAAAACGATCACGTTGACGTACGACGCACGTTTACAAGATTACACTACCTATTCGTTATGACCCGAAGAAACGCCGCAAAGATTCCTTCCTCTTACTCCAGGGACAAGTTGAAAAACCTTAGCGATCCCTTTGCCCTTGGCGAACGTTTTTATTAATGGACGTCGGGCTGTATCCTTTCTAAATTAAATCCGTATTCTTTGTCTCGCTGCGCTATACTGAATTTTAAAAGTATCATTTTTCTTTTTTCTATATCATTATCCTCAAGACTCTCATTTTTATATAATATATTTACAATTTATTTACTTTTTCTTTTTTTTTTCCTTTATTTCTCTACAAAAATGTAGAGAGAGAGAAAGAGAGAGAGAGAGATAGATATTTTTGTATTAATAAGAATTATTAGGTAGATCTGACGTATACGCTACTATAATAGAGCTTTGATTTAACATACTTTATTATATGAAACGTGTATTAACGTACTTACATTGATATTGTCGTATCGTCAAAGAAACCTTTGGCTTTACATACGTTCAGTTGCTCTTAACGACTCTGTCTGTCTCTGCTCTGATGCTCGTTAGAAGCATATAACCATTTCCAAAGCTCTTTTAATATAATAGTACATATCTTGCTTCTACGTTGGACTTACGACCAAAATATAATATTTTCTTGTTCCTTGTCATGTTAACTAATTCCTAACTTTGTATAGAGTAAAGCGAGAAAGATTCGGTGTATTCTCATCATCTGCCGTCTAAACCATACCCTAACACTTAAACATTTTCATCCGTGTTACAGTTCGCGTGCTTACTTCCCTGAATTCTCTACGAGACACGCAACAACCCTACTGTATAATATCTATCGCTCATATGTAATATTTAATATATATATATATATATATATATGAGTAAAAGAAAAAAAATGTATAAAAAGCCACGAGTTTACGGAACATCGAAATATACACAACATATATAAGTGAACTAAAAGTATATCGCAAATAAGAACGGATCTTTTCGAGCGTACTTTCTTTCAAAAAGAAAACAAACAAGAAAAAGAAAAAAAGGACAATGAGAAAGAAGAAAAAAAAAATGATAGAGAGTAAGATTTAAAGTTAGTAATTAAATAAAATAACCTAAGTTAGTTTAAATTAAAGTATAATTACCGGTATAAGTCACAGCTCAGGCTTAATCCTCGGATCGGAACAAAGAAAAAAGTAGATTTATATGAATCTCAATCGTTATAGTAATAATGGTCGTTACACAAAGACGACGTTTACGGATTGCCAGTCTTCTTCTTTAAACGACGATTTATCGTAGACGATGAGAAAGCGAGATAAAATGGTTTTTCTCTTCGATCGCGAAGAAAAAATAGAAAAAAAAGGAAGAAAAAAAAAACAAAAAGGAACCAAACAGGAAGAGAACATAGATAAAGTTAATTGTCCCTTCGCGTCTCGAGCCTTCTCATGCTACATTCGTATTATTATGTATCGCGCGTAAAGGAAAGAACGAGGAAAGGATTACTGATCAACCAACGTAAGTATATCGGCCGGGAGAATGAGGGTGGAAAGGGGAAGGGGGAGGGGGGACCCTGTTCGACGACAGAAAGCGGCTTAAGGGAGATTTGTTCTTGCCACGTTTATCGTGACTTTTTTTTCTGCATTTCACGCTTTGGTACATAGAAAAGCCAGAACTGGTCGATCATTCTTTTCGCTACCAATTTTTTCCACGATGCATCATCAATCATCGTAAATTCATAATCGAGACCTTTCGTATCGACTATCGTCTTATTTCGTCGTAAAATAACTTTGTAAATAAAATCGGGCGCAACAATTAATCGTGAAAAATATTTTGTCCATAAAATTCATGCACCTACTATCATATTTTCTATTTCTCTTTCTCTCTCAATGAATATTGTTTGATTTATCACATTAATCCAGTAAAACAGATACTTTTTGTATAAACGAATATATGTATGTACACACGCATATAAACGATATCTACCTACTACCGCGTGCAGGGAAAATATTTCAAAAGGACGAGCTTTTGTCTAACGCGCGCAAATTTGTCTTCTTTATTTTTTTGTCACACAATTGTTCTACAACTATTATTACTTTTTCCCTATATACAATAGAGATAGTCCTCCTCCTTCTCCACCCCACTCCCCAACCATATTTTGGTTTAATCTCGACGTTTGCGTAGCTCAAACAATTACTCGGCACCGTTGATCCGTAGTGAAATAGGGTAGTTTATTAGTCAAGGTGAGTAAACGAAGAATTACCGAAGCGAAAGTCGATCGGCCAAGTAAATCGGCAATCCGGCAACGATCACCGCAAAACTCGGTGGTTTTTACTACGGATTTTAGTATCTGACCACTCCAGCCATGTTAGTAATCGATACGCCATCGGTCACCGTAACGATTTAACGACCGTCGTTATCACTCGTGGCGGTGGCCCACGATATCGTGGAAAAGCCCTTTACAGTGAGCTACCTAGCTGCACGCATTGACCATGATTTCGAACAACACTGATCCGCGGATTCCCCGTTGAGATTGATCGCTAAAATTACAAGTGTCGGGATAGAAATCGGTGTCATACCCATTCTCGTTTTCTCTACCTTTATTCGAATCCTCCCTCTCCTCTTTCAACCCCCTCCTGCCACGATCTATCTCTTTTACCCTAGATCTCATCTTTTCGATGCAACAACGTGTTACGAAATTATTAACGTTTGATCGCGATTCGTAAGACGTAAGAATAATAGATGCAACTACTTGGAAAACTTTAATCAAACTTTCAACAACGAAGAAACAATGCTCGTGCAAGTGTATTTATAATACTAACAATAAGTATAACGCAAGGATGCGTCGGAAGCACAACATTAATTTCGAATTGTATTATAACCCAAGATGCTGATTCATTCGACGAGTTTTGTTCGTTCACTCGTATATCGGATGTGAGTGAAACAATATGTAAGACGATGAAAGAGAAATAGAAAGAGAGTACTGCATTAACGTAATATCTAACAATTTAGACGTATATAAATGAGCTTTCAGCCGCAAGCTTTGTATATAGGTTATATGATTTTAAGAAGAATCGTACGAGATAGGAACACGACGGAATGATCTGCCGATTAAACTGTACTCAAACCGAGATTAGTAATCAACACGTGATGTGTTTGATCTGACGTGAAAATTTAATTAATCGCATAAGAAGTTATGTAAATCACATTGCCAATTTGTCTCTTTGGTAATATTTAATTGTTATATGAAATAATTATAAATTATTATTATATCGATATCCCCTGACGGCAATTACATCATTTATATTTCAATATAATGGTCAATTTTAGTTTCGAATTAATATAAAATTACACCCTTTATGAAAATTCAATATCGCTTTCTCGTCGCCAGTTGCAACGACGAAAATGAAAATGTTATTATAACATTTCTTTGGACCCGTGATTGGATAACATGACAACAATTAATAGGATGCGATATCAAGTAACGTGAAAATTAATCAGCTGATGTGAAGCTTTCTATATAATTAATGTATCCATTAATTATCAAAGTAGACGAACAAAAATAATAACGTATTTCATTCAACATCGAGAACTTTGATCGATAGAACGTTCAACCGCGTACAAGAATCGGATAATTAAAATTTATGCTCGATTTAATTACTCAATTTTCAAACGTTTTACTATAAAATACTTATAAATTACGAAAAAAATATATATATAAATTTAAAAAAATATAACGTAAAAAATATTATATCGTTTAGAAGAACAAAAATAGTATTAAATTAACAATAGATTTTTTGTGTATAACGTATAGACGAAAGTAAATTTATACGAATTAAATGTATAAAAAAATTAATAAACTTTCAAATAAGATATCTTGTCGATAAAAAAAAAATGCCGATAAACAGTTGATTAATTACTGAAATTTTAATACAATAAATCGCTTCTAGAAATAGCAATAAAAAAAAAAGCTATTATAACAGGACAAAGTCCTAATAAAATGAAAAAGAAGAAGAAGAAGAATTTTAATATTAACCTTTTAATTATTAATAACGAGTTTAGTCGCCGTAAAAATTTCATTTCTATTGGTGACAAAAGAATAATAGAAATAATATCATTCTTACTTTCATATAAAAGAAAAATATAAAAAGAAAAAACATAATGTATTTCACTCTTCTCAGAATTTAAAAATTCTTTCATTTATAGAAAATATTCCTTTACCCCTGACGTAAGCATTTCATTTTAAACGAAAATAAATTTCTTACATTCGTTTAAACCGATCGAAAATCTTTCCCGTTTAATAGATTAAGAAAATGAATGTTCAAAGCTAGCCGAATGAATCATCTCTGTACGTTCTTTTAATTAAAAAAATGTCAAGAAATGGCATACTTACAATTTAAATCTAAAGACCTTGTGAGCGCTTTCGTAGGGCCTCGGGTTTGAAAGATATAAATGTGTTTATTACGATAGGATTTTTAAATGGAGAACTGTAAGAGAACAGTATAAAGGAAAAAAAAAAACATCTCCGATTTCTTAATGTTCGTTTCTGCTTCTTTCCATTAACATCGACAGTCTTCGGTCTTTTTGATAAGGCAAAATTTTCTCTAGTTTCTCTTTTACCTTTTACCAACTACTCCTCGTTATCCGTAATCTCGTTTATTCGGTAAATCGTAGAAGGAAGGAAGGAAGGAAGGAAGGAAGGAAAAGATGTATACGATAGCAACAGCATTTTCTTGGTTATCACGAAAGAAGACGATCTCTACAAGAAAATATCGCAAGGCCTTGAGAAGATTTTACTAAAATTGATACACATGATAAAAAAAAAAACAAAATAAAAACAAAATAAAAACAACAACAAAAATAAATAAAAGTGATAGAATTTAGACAGTAAAATATTATATCTCATCGTATAGGGGTGATCGAATCTAAATCGACGATTGGGAACGAAGTAAATCCGTAGAATCGTTTCATACCAAAATCCGGTGTTTATCAAAGCTCCGTTCCATTGTTCTCGATTGTGAGAAATGTTTCACCAAGAGACTCCAGGAAACTCGGAAGTTACTCCGACTAGCAAAGATCGTGTCTTCCTATCTCTCTCTCTATCTCTCTTATCACCTTATATCTTTCTCTTTCTCTCGCAGAGAAACCAGCATTGAGTAATAATAGCTTGAAAACAAGACTCCTTCGGCTACTGGAAGATAACGTCGCAGCTGCACCGTTATCGAAGAAACAGAGAGTGTGAGTAGAGTATCTCATGCGGTCAATGGTCTCTTGCATCGTCGAATTTCAAATCGTAACACGACGATTTTCTACCTATCAAATATAAGAATAAATCTAACAATAAGTATCGACAATTTCATAATAAAAAACCATCGAGATGACAAGCGAATAAAAATATCAACAAAAATATCATTAGAAAACGATGTATTTGTTGTTAGCGAAACAAGTTTGCGAACCAATTTCAAATGTTTTCTATATTACTGTTTATTCTTTTATTGGATCGATTTATTTGTACATTTATATAAATTGATATTCTCTTCTTCTTCTTCTTCTTCTTCTTCTTCTTCTTCTTTATACAAACGTTATGTAAACGATTGCGATCCTTTGGAAGGATTCGTGTATGAAAGAAAAAGAAAAAAAGAAAAGAAATAAGAAAAAAATTAAATGCATAGTTTTTTTTTATCAGCGAATAAAAAACATGATGAAAGGTAGAAGTCGTCAACGATTAACCTTACATCAATAAAGTATTTCGAGAGAAAAGAATTGAAGAAAGAATACAGAGTTCTTTCTGCTAAGTCTCTCTCCTTCCTTCTTCCTTCGACCTTTTGCTAAAACGTTCAAAGAAAGACTCCGCAGCCCTCTCTTACGTGCTTCCAGTTAAGACAGAATGGAGTAAGAACTCGTAAGAGTGGATTTCACTCGTATTTCTTATGGTACCTATCGTTTTCTCTTCTTTTACCGCTTCCCTCGTTGCTTTATTCGTTTTCAACGCGCGGTAAATAAATTTGTGGAAACGTTCCTATACATCTAAACTTTCCACAACAGTACAAAAGGATTGGTGAACCCTGGTGACACGATTCCAATAAAATCATTCCAATAAAAAGTATCTTCCTTTTCAAGCATCGAATTAAATGTTCCAAGTTTGTTCTCGCGTATTTATCGACCATTACCATTCGACTTTTAACGACTTGTCAAGTTTCGACACTTTATCGAACCCTTAAGAACAATTCCAAAAAGTAATCATTTATTATAAACGAAATACAATAATATTTATATTCATAAATATTAACGAAATATTTAGAAACGCATATATTGTTAACCCCATCTTCTTATGTATTCTCGACTACTGTTATACGATAAAACTGTCCTCATTCGTTCGATACACTGTTTCTATATAATCTTTCTTCTCCTCTAAATGTCTTTCAATCCTTATTTTGATATTTCTATTACCCCAACTTCTATCCTCTTAACCTACTTTTCTATTTTTTATCTGTTTCTTCTCTTTTAATCTTTTATTTATTTTATCAAACTTCTATATTATACTTTATACCTTTCTCCTCGGGGTGAACATTAAAAAGAAACTATATTTTACGATTAAATTAATATCATTGTAAATTATATTTCCATTTATATAAAATATTATTATTAATCGTGAATACACACAATATACTGACAATAGGTTTGATATATCGACATCAATCGGAAGTCAATCTTATGAAATATATCGAATGACACGAAAGATTAGAGAATCCTAAAGAAATAGTGGCAGTTTTGAAATTAACTTATACATCGTTAATACGTGTATATATGTATGTAAGTAAGTATACGTGTATATATATATATTTGTCGGACGTGTATATATACATACATATTTCCTGTAGCCAAGGGCGACAGGAATCAGGAGAGTGTGTAGCAATTTATCGGTTACCTAAGCGGGATGGCTATCGGTTATCGCTAATCGACGATCGCTCGGCCTTATTCGATTACACGCTAATCACTGTTTCGACCCGATCGATTACCGTTAGCTTAGGCGTTACCGAATCTGTCTTCGTCGATACTCACTGGACCGAAGGAACTTAAGAGAATGTCACAACCTCGAAAATAGTTCCTCTTATTTTCGTAAGCCTCCTTTTTTTAAGTTATCCATCCAATCTTCTTCATAATACATTTGCATAAATCCTATTTTGAACTTTGACTAAATTAGAATATGATTTTTTGTTCCAAAATAATATACGTAATATCGAATTCAGGGAATAAGTTTATTCGTATTTTTCACGATAAATCATTTTAATACATTTTTTTTTAACCTTTCATAAGAGCCGATTTCTTTTTTACGATTACAAAATAATCAATGTTACTTGGAATAAATAAATATTAATCTATTAATACAAATCAAGCGTAATGAATTAATTATTCTCAAATATATACGATTTATTTGTATATTTCAAGCTTAAATTGATATAATATTTTATTCATTGAAAAATTATAAAGATTAGGAAATATTATACGCGTTTTATATTTTAGGGAGTAAAAAATTAGATTTAAAAATAATATAATATGAATTTATTTGTATGAAAATAAAAGTGAATATGAAGAAAGAATTCGATACGTTGCGAAATTTGTTTACCAAAAAAAAAAAAAGAAAGGAAGAATGCAACTCAGATTAGTAAACAAAAATTTGTGATCTTTATGGACATGACGCAAAATCAGTACGTGTGGTATAAAACTAGTTCGAGCATTTTTAATCTGATGAACATTTTGACATCAAAGATGCATCTCGTTCGGTCCAATAATAACTGGGAAAAAAAAATCTAGATTATGGTTTTACCAAAAAAAAAATGTCTAAAAGTAGTCGAACAGAACGGCACACACACACACGTTTGGTTTAATAAATTTCATTTAAAATATGACACAATTTTATTTCTTTCCTACATTAAAATAAGTTGAAACTTTTTTTCTAATATTAATATATTTTATTTATAAGGTATTGAATATTTAAGCGGGCAAATTGCTTAACCTACATCCGAACAGAAGAACAAAATGTTCGATAAAGTTTGTCAGGAAACGTTTCGTTACAGAGTTACGAACTTATTTTATATTCGTATATGCAACCGTGACGCAACTCTTGCAGCTCTTTTTTTTACTTGCGAAAAGTTCTTCAAAATAATATTAATGCTATAAAAATTATATCACGGTAAAAACTAATGCAAAACATATTATAAACGCAGTTATTGAAATTACGTAAAATTCTTACGAACTATGTTGTTTTAGGAACATCATACATCATATATAACTATTTATTAATGATAGGAAAATGACACGTTACTACGTGATAAAAAGTATATAGTATACGCAGACCCGGTAAACGGAGTCAACCTTCTGTGTGCTCTAATGGAAAATACGTAATTACTCATTTCACGTGTGAATATAACATGTATGAAGATTCGTTCATAACTCTGTAACAAAATGTTACCTGACAAACTTTATAAAACATGTTTTTCTTCTTTTTAAATGTAGATTAATTCCTCGCGGTTGTGTGGGCCATTTAAGTTTCGTACACCGTGCACATAATAATTTAAAATTAAAATATATTATTAATAATAATAATAATATTTAATGATTCAGTGTGTGTAGAAAATATCTGAAAAATAACTTGCAAACAATCAACGACAAAAAATATTAACCTTTAATGCTACCAACACAACTCCAATACACATATAGCATTTTAAATATAACTTGGCTCCGCAGCGAAGATACCGGAATTATTGAACAAATGATCGATGATTAAAGTTCGATACGTTTCCAGTATGCAATGTAATAATAATATCGATGTACCCTATCAACAAAATCACATTAAATCAAACGAAAAATATAAATAATCATAAAAAATATAATATACATATCTATATTAATTAAATTTTCAATTCGCGTATTCGAAACAGATACTCAACTATAGTTTCATAGGTATACACATTTTTCAAGATAAAAGTAACAATGTTGTCGGAACATAGGTAGAATATTTTTCCGAGTGTCCTTTTTTGAGAATAGAAGAACGGCGGCCGCAGGATGATAAACAAGAGTAGAAAATAGTGGATAGCGAAGGATTAACGAGAGTGACAGACGAATAGATTAATCACGGACGTTCGAGCGTCATCTCTCTTTTATTTTCATTCCGTGCTATCGCTCGTCGCTTTCTCTTTTCCATCGTCGGGGTAACGACTATAAAGAGAGGATTTTGGTGATACGTTCTTTGTTAACCGGAGTAACTAAAATTCTAACAAATTTTTGCGCATCTGCCAAGTTGGCCCTAAAGTTTCAATCGATTTATGAAATATACTTGTTACACGTGCGACGAATAATCGTGACATATTTTTTTTTTTTTTTATGTGTTATTCAATTTACCAAGAAAAATTGTCTGCAAAAAAAAAGAAACAAAATATTACGATCCTCCTCCTGATAGAGAGAAATATTTTGCAAATAACAAACACGTGAGAGAATAAACGAAGGAAAGCAGTTTTCATTTCTTTTTTTTTTTCTTTTGGTCTTTTTTTGCGAGACGACAGAAGAAAAAGCCGTTTGGTGACTAAACCTCTTTCTTGGTTTTAAAACAAAAAAAAAGACAAAGAGAACTTTCAAATCCGTTAAAACAAAACGATCTATCGTAAATGCTCGGCAAACGTTAGTCTTACTTTCCTAAACGAATGCAAAGAACACCCTTTTGTATTTTTTCTACTGCCGGTTGGTACATAATATAAACACAGACTCGTTGAAGCGTAGCACATTTTTACTAAAGTAAATCATCTCTCTTACGAAAGAGAAACTTCACAGACATATTACTACCCTTCTCGTTCATATTTTCAAGGAAACCGTATATCACGAGAGCGAATGTAGTACAGGGATTTGTGAAAGGTGTCAGGTTAAGATCTTTTTCAATTTCAGAAACCTCATGCTAGAGAATCGTGAAACCGACATCATGCGACCAGAAAGAGAGAGAGAGACTCGGTTACTTTTTTCTCCTAACTATCCTTTGCGTGTAACAAGCGCACACCGATGAAAGTGAAATAGATTTTCCAACCAATTTCCTCTCATTTCATGAGTCACCGCTAATGACTTTAACAAGGAGACATCTCCAGCGAGAAAGCCATAAATTTTAAGGATCGTCGTCGTCTCGAGAACCAAGAAGAAAACCATACTAACATATATAATATACATACATAAATACGCGCTACGTTGTACAACATGTGCCTTCATAGTATCAATGAATATAAAAAAAAAAAAAAAAAGAAAAAAAAAAGCAAATACTGGTTTTAGCGTGCATGCTATACACTTCTCCATTCGTATTTTTTGTATATAGGCGAGAAAAAAGAAAAAAAAAGTAAAAAAAAGAAAGAGAAAGAACTCGGCACTTCGCAAAATAAGTTCTAATTGCTACGTCGCCATTACGAAAATTCTCATAAAACCAGATCCACGCAGTGCAAACGAGGTGCAAACGATGTGTGAGGCTGTTTGTTTTGAAAATGTAATGCTTTCTGCACAGTTTAAATGTGAATAAGTAATGCATGGATTTTCTGCTACGATACCTCCTCTGCTCTCTCTCTCTTTCTCTCTCTTTCTCTCTCTCGTGTACATCCACTACGTGCGAAAAGTGTGAATTGATAAAAGGAACGAAAATTAGAGAGGTAGTTACGCTTCATCTCGACTCGCTCGCTTTAATATCTCCTTTCTCTTTTAATATTTACTACGGCAAATGACGAATCGTTTAAACTATATTTATGCATCTTCGTATACAGCTGAGAAGAAACAGACTTTTTAACCAGCAATTTGTTGCTGCGCGCGCGGTTGTGTCATCTACCAAAGTAATAAACAGCATTTAAAATAATTTCTAAAGAAAAACAATAGCAATTTGCATGCTCACCTCGAAACGTATACTTAAACTACTTCGTAAATAACACTCAACAGATCTTTCTTTAGAGGATTTATTTACGTTTTCTATTTACGAATGGAAATATAATTTTTTTTTTTTTTTTTAAAGGATTCATAATGCAACAAATGAAAAAGAAGGAAGAAAGAAAAAAAAAAAAAAGAAAAACACAGAGAAATATAATTTATTCTATCAAACATTGACTTGTTTACCACACGAATATCAAAACGCGTTCGCATTTAACATTATAATATGATTTTAATATACCTACTCAATTTCAACTTGAAAAGAAGCACGATGTTGACGTTGTTTTTAGCAAATGGAAATGTTTATTAATTAACACGATTGTCCGGTAAATACCAAACCCATCGTAATAAGAGAGACAGAGACAGAGAGAGAGAGAGAGAGAGAGAGAGAGAGAATAATAACGAATCTCTAAGCTGTACAACACTCTCGTACTCGAACATACGTACGACCGATGAAACGTTGGCCACGAATATATTGCGGTCGAATTTACAAGGGCTCGATGTGATTTCCGTGTCAAGTTCCCTTTAGTCAGGATCATTATAGCGCGTGCTCGAAGGATCAACGCTCGTAATACAAACGTGAACGATTCACCGCGATTTATATAACACGAACAAAACCCCGAATTGACTGGAATCTGTATTAGAACAACTTGATCGAGTCAAAATAGATAATCAATCATACTTTTTATGTAAACATATTGGATAATTCTTGTAAATAAAACAAACTGTATAATACATAAATTCTCAAAAATTCGTTGTTTCATTCTTTAACCTTTTTATATACACCACTCTGCGTATAATATTTTTCAAACGTTTTACCACTATACGTTGGAAACTCTAGTCGCGAGTGACGAGAACTTATTTCATCCCATAGATTTACTCCCCCCCTCCCCCCCCCAGCCCACCCTGATTTTCCTACCGGGTGCGTCATTTTTCTCGGTCAATCAACGAAATCGACGATCCAAACGGCGAATCTTCTATACACAAGACTGTTTTCAACGATCCATGTATTTTTTTTCTACCTCATTCCCCAGCCCTTACCACACCCATTGCTGTATATCGAAAATAAAAAGAAATATAAAAAGAAAGAAAGAAAGAAAAATATAAAACACATTTCGAACATTTCCAATGTTCGTAGACGGTGTACTAGGAAATTCAAGACCGGTAGCATGCCAACCGAGAAGAATGAAGCAATTAATGGCCGTCATGAGAGTCTACCTACCGACTCGGAAGCGTGCCGGCCAGTTACGATAGGAAAGAAGAAGAAAAAGTTTCCAATAGAATTCTTTTCCTTTCGTGATCGGACGTGATCAGATTATCGAACCTTTTCTAAACTTTCTTTCTTTCGAAAGATCGCGCGTGCTAAAATATCCGTTATGTGTCATAAACCGAGGATGACGAGGACGAGGACAACGCAGCACCAGAATACCACCACCATCACCAGTACCACCACCATCACCAGTACCACCATCACCACCACTACCAACAACAGCAGCTAGAAAGGAAACGAATTTCATAAATCCATCGTCCACCGAGAATGAAAAGCGATTTCGACGACGTTTGTACGTGAAAATTGCTTTTCGAGATAGTTACTCTCTCTCTCTCTCTTTCTTTCTCTCTCTCTCTCTCTCTCTCTGTTTCTTTCTCTTTCTTTCTCTCGTTATAATTTCGAATGAAAGAGTGAGAAGAATATAGAACGAGAACCACGTAGATCGTTTCTCAAACACAGAACTTAGCAAATTTGCTTGTTCGACTAGGGAACACGTTGAATGAGGCGATATCGAAAATGATTTTCTAAATTTATCTTTTCTCTTACATGCCAACTAACGCTTAAATATACCAACTTAACTAGTTATTTTATATATGTATACGTATGATCATAGCGTGAACGAGAAAAAAAAACGCTTCTTTATTATTTTTTCTTCTCTCTCTCTCTCTCTCTCTCTCTCTCTCTCTCTTGATTACATTTCGCCAACCACTGTTAATAAAATATAATACATCTTACGAAAAAAAGTATGTTAGTTGGTTCTGCATGCGATAGAAGTGAAACTCGTATTATCATGTGTAAAAATAATCAATCGATTCATATATACAGTGAATGTCTCTTAAAATTGTACACCATTAAGTTTATTAGGTTTTTTCCTTGAAAACTATTGATATAATATACATATTTAGAATGAAGAAAATTTCGAAATAAATATATTAATATGTTTTAACCCCCTTTGCACTCTCCTATGTCGAGTGTGATTCGACATCAGTTTTTATCTCAGGAGCTCCTTTGTCGAGTCTCACTCGACATTCTTCCATGTCCAAATCAATAGATATGAAAGGTCTGGAACATATGATAAACACGATCGTTTAGATGGAAAGCCTCATTTCATTTTCGTACATCTCGAAGGAAAATACAAGGACTGTGCAGTTTGTTCAAATAGAAAAATGCCTGGAGTAAGAAGAGAAATCACCTTTTTTTTTTGTGAAACGTGCGAAAGAAAACCAGGATTGCATCTTGAAAATTGTTTCAAGAGAAAATAACGAAATACAACAATAGTATGAATAAAATTGATATTTAAGTGAATTTGTTTCTTCTTTTTATTTATTTAAAATTGCTTTATTTATTAATTAAAGTAAATGTCAAATAAAACACTTAAAAGCGTTGGGAATAGCTGGTAACGAAATTGAAATAAAATTCGAAGTAAGTTATAATATTTATAACGGAGTATATTATTTATAACAAGTGAACTAAGCATATACGAAAATCATTTACAGAAAACGCCCGTACATGTTGATATAACAAAAAGAAAAGCCCAGTTTTATCGTGTCTAAAAATTGGTCATCTTTTGTGTTATAACTGTTATTTAAATATTTTTTAATATTAGAATCAATTTAATACCCACATTGAGAAAGAAATAAGAATAATACAAAATACATTTGTTTAAAAATAACATATCTATTAATACACTTGAAATATTAAACAATTTCGATCTAATATTTAATTTAGATAAAAAACTGTCCACTCACATAATCACTACTGAGCAGAGAGAGGAACGTTGAAACAATCATAAATAATTAGTAGAATAGATTAGAGTGTTCGATTTACCTTAATTGATTGTTAATTAATTGAAGGAAATTTATATTGCAGTGTAAAAACAGGGAGTATAAATTCGGCGCACCGTCCTCTTCGAAATCCACCGTTAAACTGGCACGTTGTGCTCTCTACGAAAGTCAATTAAAATTTCTTTTATTTATTCTTGTTTACATGACTTTCCGACGGTATAACAATAATTAAATTTCATAAAGAACAACGAGCCAGTCTAACAGGGGATTTTGAGGGGGGAGGAGGGGAGGGGAGATGGTACATCGTACTTATACTCCGTCATTTTAAGCTACAATATACTTCTTTCAATTAATTAACAATCATTTCAAGTAATATACCGAACATTCTAATGTATTCTACTAATATTTAAGATTGTTTATTGTTTCAACGTTCCCGATCAATGATGACTTTGAGTTTCTTATTTTTATTTAATAAAATATCAGATCGAAATTACTTAATATTCCAAAAAAATACATTAATAGATATATATATAATTTTTAAATAAATGTATTTTTTGTATTATTCGTACATGAATAATTATTAAACTTATTCCGATTCACCCACATTCTCTACACACACACACACACACACACGCACGCGTACGACTAACACAAAAACCATTCATAATCTTGTTTAACTGTAATTTCTATCTCGTTCTTTCTCTCCCTACGTCTACGCCCCTTTTCATTTCGCGTGTTATATCATAAAATTTTATCGTTACCAATAGCTGAAAAAGTTTTCTTTCAAAAAAGTATACAAATGGAATGAAAAAAAGAAAAAAAAGGAACAAATCATTTGTTTAACATAGAAAGTACCGTGTAATGTTAATCAACGAGATAAAAAAGATGTAATCGATCTATTCTTTTACCGATTTCGAATTTTGTAGTTTGTACGGTATGGTAAGAGTGCATGTAAACAAGTTTTCCCTCCCTCTCTCCCACCCTCTCTCTCTCTACTCTCTCTTTCTCTCTCGACTGCTTGCTTGCTTGCTTGCTTGCTTGCTCGCTCGCTTGGTGAACACGGTAGCCCAAACTACAGGACTACATTTAAGTATAGAGTTACTAATGGATATACCGGTGAAGCTATAACACAAATAGCCTGCAGGCTTGCTGTCCTGTCGATAGAGACGAGAGAACGATGCTAACGACAAACAAGCTCTATAGCGACATAAATCGTTCTGTAGAAAACCGAGACGCGAGAACCGAATACTCCGCCCATTGTTTCTCGTTACGTCTCGCTAGTTCTATATATTATATATATATATGTATGTATGTATGTATGTATGGCTCTTTCTCTTTCTCTTTCTCTTTCTCTTTCTCTTTCTCTTTCTCTCTCTCTCTGATTCTGCGTGCACGCATTCACATTTATATGCGGAAACGTGGGAATTTTGTTTGCTCTTTTTTTTCTTCTCTCTTTTTATTCTTTTTATTTTTTCTTTTTCTTTATCCACCCTAAACACCACCACCAACATCGATAGTTTGGTTTGTTTCGAGTTTGACAAAATCGAATTCGATCAACCTCGTCGAATTTCTAACAACTATCAATTAATATTAGAATGAACCAATCTCTAAAGTAAATTTTATAACAACAATCCATTAGGCAGTTTCAAAATAAAACTTCAACACAATAAACGCACGAACTTTTGATTCACCCTAATATATAAGAATGAATGATACAAAGGAAATCATTTGATCGGGATCACCTAATGTTCGTGCAACAATTTATAGAAAATTGTGTTTTATGTAATAACGAATTTTCGTTTTCACTTAAACTTACACGAGATTATCGTTAACAATAACACCCCCGACGATATCAATCCTGACCAACCATAATGGATATCACCGGACTAAATCTAAACGGTATCGAACGTCTCTCGTAATATTGTGAGTAACTTCCCATCAAATAGATTTCAATTTACACTGTTAGATTATCCATCTATCGTGTTCTATATCACGAAATCTACATAGATCATCTTATTTCGACTATAAATTTGTCAATAAAAATATCATGATAATATTAATAACAATAAGAACAGAGATAGGATATAAATTAAAACGAGATTTTAGATTTCGCGTGGTAAAGAACATATTTAACGGATGTAAAATAGATAACGATTTAAATAGAAATAAAATGAAAATATACTGAAAGTTGAAATATTATCAAAGAAACATTCGGCCATTTGGGGTAGACATATTAAAAGGACTTTATCGTAAACGTTCAGTCTCTGTTGAAACAAAAGAGAGATAGGGGGAAAAGCGTTAGAGAAAACCGTATACAAAAGGGGAACAAATTATTTAACAAGATTTCGAGTCACGGCCGGAAGTTATAGGTAAGTTTCCTCCGTTGCGCTTGGTGGCGGGCGCGCGAGTGCTCTTCCATGCTTTGCCTATCGCACCGTTAACGAGAACAGAGGACGCCCATTACAGACGTACTTTTCTGCTGAGGGCCATTCAAACTCGTTGAAAGACATAGTGCAAAGCGGCACGATTCCTCAGAGTTGGTGATGCTGGATGAGGACGAATGGTGGAGGATGAGGATGAGGAAGAGGAAGAGGAACAAGAGGAAAGGAGAAAATGTAAAGGTTAAGGCAAGTAACTGAACGAATTAAAATTCACAAGTATGCTTTTTAACGTTAAACACAATACCGAAAAACCCTCGCCCCTCAGCATCCCCCCCACGTCCCAACGAACTTTGCAAACAACTATGCGTCTTTGGCTAATCGACGCTAGGAGTCGATGATTCGCATAAATCTTACGGGCGGCACTTGATACGCGTACGCGCCCATGATTTATGCACATCGATAAGATCGATCCTTGGGGTTTGACAGTGTCTCGAACTTGTGTCTCGGCAATATTGAATGGCAATAGCGTGACTATGCAAATGATATCTCTTCGAGAACGAGTCGTACAATGAAAAATGGGAAAATACTTTAACGAATGAAATTATACGATTGCCATTTACTTTTTGTTGTAAACGAGGAGAAGGGAAAGAGAAAAAGATGGAGAAGGATAAAGGAAAAAAAAATAGAAAGAAAGAGAGAGAGAGAGAGAGAGGGAGGGAGGGAAGGAGAAGGGTGCAACACGATAAAAAAGGAAAGAGAAGGATAACTCGCGGTTCTGCCGAGCGCGAAATTACACCTTCGTTTTCTTCCTCGTGAGACCCTTTTTGCACTCTCGTCTTTTACGTGGAACACTCCTCCCATTCTCCCGTCCAGTAATTTCTCGCGCATTTTCCATCACCGGGATGTTAATTCATCTTTCGGCATACTATTCCATACAGTGTGAATCTCGCTAACGATAAAAGGGAAGCAAGCCATTGTGAATTCCGTTTTCTTTTCGATCGCGAAGAATTTATTTTATAAATTTCGATAGAGAAATAATGATAATAATAACTTTCGAAATAAATACTTTTTATACGATAAGAGATTAATTATCGTATTGGTTTTCGTATAAATAAATATCGCAAAACAATACTTACTCGTTTTGAATATCTTTAATTATCATTCGATAAATAAAAGCAACGGAAAGTAGTATATCTCAACGAAATAAGGGACAAAATCTCTGAGGTAAAACGGAAGAGAAGAAGAGTGCTTTTAGTGAAATACATCACAATCGTTCTAATTAATTCCATTAGCTTGTTTCCCGGATAAATTTGTGTTGTTCGTTTCGAATTTGACTTCGACGGGCATTGAGTTAGACTCATGAAGCGTGTGAAGCCAAAAACAAATCCCTTGCTTACTTCCTAAACAAAACATTTCGTCTATCGAGGTCAACGATAAAAGACGTTATATAAAAAGATTGATTTTTTGTTCTATTTTGTTCTCTTACGAATTTCTTTTGAGAATTGTGTTAGAAAACGTATTACAGAAAGGCAAAGATGCAACTGACTGACTCTATAAAATGAAAAACAAAGAAAATACTGTAGAATGCTATGAACGAATAATATAAAGGATAATTTGGAAACAAATATCTCGGCTGGATTAAACTCAAGGAGAAAAACAAGAAGAAGAAGAAGAAGAAGAAGAAGAAGAAGAAGAAGAAGAAGAAGAAGAAGGAAAATGAAAACGAGAAAAATCGCCAATAGAGAAGTTGAAATATAAAAAAGAAGAAAAAGAAATATAAAAAGAAAAGCTATACTTTTCTCGCTAAAGATTCGTAGTACGGTCCTTTGCGACATTCGTTTTACAAGGGAAAGAATTTTCGTTAGGTGAGGTAAAAGCAACACGGTACTAACAGGATTGGTCGGTAACAACGGATAAACGAAATACGCTTTACTTATTTTCAAGGATTACCACGCGCTAGAATTTGGTGTTAGTAAGAAATGAAGAAAAGTTCTCGAAGAGAAAAGTTGAAGTGAGTCGTGAGAACAGTGAAAATCCCCCTTGACAGAATACGAACGAGCTAGGAGAGACCCGTTTTAATACCTACTGCACACAATACCCCCGTCCTATCTCAATTTGTTCCTTTATCAGTCAACATTTACCCTCGCTTGCCTTCCTCTCCTTATTCCACCCTTTTCATCTCAACCCCTCCTCCCCCTCGTGTTTGCGATTAATTATGTCTTATTAAATGCTTAAGCCGTTACTCGCGATTCGCTTGAGATACTTCATTAAATATAAAAATATTCGTTTAGTTGTATGTGTTATTGAGAAAATTGGCATTGGAAATAAAGAGAACAAGATTAAGAGAAAGAATAAAAATGAAGATAGGAAATTCGTCGTTGTATCGCGATGCAAAGAAAACAAATTATACGTATTTTAGTAGAGACTTTTTCGCAAATGTATCGTCACTGGATGAGACTCGCGTTCTAACTTTACTTTCCTTAACTTTATCGTTGGTGTTACAAAGGAAAAAAGAAGAGAAACGTTGTGATTTGGCTTATCCCCGCAGCCCTGCGCCCTAGTCTGTACTTAATCCTCGTAAGATATACGTGTGCCACATAGTAATTTACTTTATGAAGCTTTTCCTCCAACGCGGGGTCATCACTTTCTCCCTTTTATATCGACCTTTGTGCTTAACCCCTCTCTCTCTCTCTCTCTCTCTCTCTCTTCTTTTTATTTCTCTATTTATCTCTCCCATTCATTCTCTCTCTCTCTCTCTCTCTCTCTCTCTCTCGTTTTCTTTTCTTTTTTTTCGGTATCTTTCTCTTTCTCTTTCTCTCTCTTTCTCTCTATCTCGGTAGTTCTCATAAGCCGTAATAACCAGGCCGACGCCGAAGAACGATGTCGACAATGATAAACGTCTTTACTTGCTACGCCTGCGAAAAGCAGAAGACACCGTGTTACCGCTCGAGGACAGAGAAAACGCAAAGATATTGCACGACCTGCGGCACGAAGGACTAAAAGAGGAAGAACTAATGTGACGGTGATATAAAGTGACTTATGGAGCCAAACGGAAACTTTCGATTGCCTAAGGGAAAATTGCGGCGAACCGCCAAACACGTTCGTTCATCCTATACTATTCCTCCTTTATATAAATATATATATATATATATAATGTTATTGCATATGTGTGTACATTTATAAATCGAATACTCTTCAATTTCTTCCTTCTTATGCTGCGCGAATAACATCGATAATAACGCTACTTCCAGCTGACGGACCACACGAACGGTCATCGAAATAGTTGGCAACAAACCCATCTCCCTTTTATTCTACATTGTTACATTTGTATTCATATAAATGCATCGCTATTCGGTGACCTGCCAAATCCGAAAATTTAGATCGCTAGCAAATCTGACTATTTTATTCGCATAGTTCACAAACACACATATGTATGCCTACTATAATATAATGCGCTTCTTTTATTCTCATTTCTTTTTTCTTTCTCTCCCTCTCTCTCTCTCTCTCTCTCTCTCTCTCAAACACACGCACAGATACACATACACATACGACCTTTTCATCTCTTTCTCTCGAAATCGAAATCTTTTTCATTATGTATTTATAAGAGATGAAAAATCAATGAAATAGATACATTCAGAAAATGCCTATATATATATATTGAAATAATATGAAAGAAATATTAATATATTGATTATAAATAATAAAATTCCTTTCTATCTTTCCTGACTGGATATATTATAACTTTTAATAATTCTATATTTTTATAAAACAATCCGATTATTTTTCTCGAAAATCTTTTACCTATTTATACGTTTTCTTACATAACGGGTGTCCCGGTTTTATTCCGCAACATTTGACCAACATATTATATAAGTCAAAATAAGAAAACAATGTTATATAAACGTGGACTTTTAAAAGCTTCATTAAAAAATTATAACAAAAACACGAAAAGGCTTGTATTTCATCGAACTCAACATAAGAAAACATTGCCGATATTTATTTGAATATCTAACGATAACATATTCAAAGTTCATTATTTATCTAAAAGATTAATTGCACAGTCTTTTTTAAATTTCATACAAATTAATTTGTAATTAATACTGGTAGAAAATAATTCCATTATTATTTCAATTTTATTATTTTTAAATTCAATTAAATGATTTTCCTATACGACAATGATTAAATAAACATTACCCTTAATGATGGATAAGTCAAAAAGACGAATTCCTTGGCCCCTAAGATCAGCAAATATTACGTCAATGTATTTTTACTTGTGAAAATAAATAAAAAGAGAATAAGAAAAAGTTTATCAGACACAAATTAATATGCATCGGGAATGAGTGCAAAAAAAAATCGTGACGTACTTGCTGCAATTATGGAAAATGAAGAAAAAGAGAGAAATAAGTAACGCAATAAATTGTATTTACCGTAGATGTCAGTCCTGCATTCATAACAACAGACAATATTTTGAAATAGAATTATTCCTATGTGGTATCGAAGAAAAAAATAGTCCGTTTTCATTTCGCATTTCTCTTTGTTATAATTTTTTTTATAAATTATTTTAAAATCGCGGATATATTTTGCATAAACATTATTTTCTTTTAATTTATTTATAAAATACACATATGTTAATAAAATTTAAATTGAAATAAAAAAATGTGTAATAAAAAATAAATATAAATCATTTTTCTTATCTAACAATTAGATATTTTTTTACGCTTCATTTGCAATTAGCAAGAGAAAAAAGTAACAAATGTATGTAAGTTGAGATACCTCATAATTTTTCCACTTATATGACAACTTGACCTAACGAAGAAGAACACGCCTATATAATTGTTCCTACTTAGTTAGCAATTCTAAACGAGCCGATGAATATCAACGAGTTTATATATGTTGATCGAATAAAATTGTATCCTAAACGATACACTTGACTTTTATTAGTATAGTTTTAATTTATTAACTACACTATATTATCTATTACTTTACGATTGTAAATGATGTATTTAAAAGATAATCTCTATGATTGTTTCACGTACGTTTTTCTAACATATAAGAAGAAAAAGATCTTGGAATTGGTCGTAAAAATATAAAAGAGATAAAAAACAGAAGATTAACAATGACAAATCATTTGATTTGTATTGAAATTTTTTCAAGAAAAAAAGGTCGATCTTAATCAAATGATCCTTCCCGTGTGAAAACTTATATTAGTTAAAGAAAAAAAGAAACTTCTTTCTCCAAATCGAACGAATTCCGTAATGAATCGAAGTCCACGATCGAATAAAAACGACATCGGTTTTGACCAAGGTCTTCTGATCGAATAGTTAACGAGAAGAAGAATAAAAAACGAAATCTCGTCGATTGCTGACATAAAGGATCGAAAGATGCAAACTAGATAATTGTTTCTTTCATTGTAATAACTTTATGAATATTTTTTTAGATAAATGTACATATGTATATACATATATGTGCGAATATGCACGCGTACAAAGGTTGAATCATTTGCATTTACTTTGACTTTGAAATTATACGGTAAAAATCTGATATTTCATCTAATATATACAAATGGTTTTAAAAAAAATAAAACATTAATGACTTTACTATCATTTTCGAATATTTTTCAATCATTAACAAGAAATGTCATATTATCGTTGAGTACCATGATAAAGGGATGACACAAATATATGATTGTCGCGAATATCTAAGCCAGTGTTTAGGCCAACACATGAAGAAATATAACTAACACTTTTTATTTAACAAGAAATAACATTGGTCATTTCAACCGTGATCCTCCCATTGATCCTTGTCACTTCGACGTAATAATAGAACGTAACTCCTCACAAGCGAATAGAATTAATAAATCATTTAGTAATGCATCGCTGGAGAGAATAACATGATATCATAATTCATTTATCAACGAAGTTACTCGGACGCGTTACAGAGACAAAAAAGAGAAAAAAGAAAAAGATAAAAAGAAGGAACAAGATGACTTCGCATTTGAGAAATCGGTGTCCACACGACGACACATCGCGTGCGATGTTTTCGTTAAAAGTTCTCGAAACTTCTTTTTGAAATGACTCGTAAACTTGTTCGAAAAGTATATACGATACCAGTCCTTGGTTTGGTTGAGGTTTTTACGATTTTAGAAGTGGACAACTTTCTTAAAAGTCGACTGCAAAAGATGCATCGACCAGTTTGCGAAAAATATTTATAAATTCGAACGCGAAAACGAGTGATTCTCTTCTCCCCCATCATTTTAAGAAAAGAAGATTTCACAAATATTTGGATATATGTGTATTATACCAATAAGGTTATATCTACTTAGAACGGAAGTTGATATAAATATTCAATTAGTAGAGTCTTCAATCACACTTTTGTTCACACAGTATACGCAGGTTCGCGATCGTAGCAAAAACTTATTCGAAATAGTGCAGTGGTGGTTCATAAAGAAAAAAGTCGATTCAACATATTATCCTGTGTTTTTGAGAAAAAATAAAATAAAATGAACGAGACAACGAATTCGTCTTTTACAGTTGCTAACGAAGAAAAAGATACCAGAGACGAGAACCTTGCTAAATGGGAAATAGTGCTATTAGCGAATATATTAATTTTCACTATCTTTGGAAATAGTTTGGTATTGTTGTCTTTATATTTAAGAAAATATCGTGCCCATAAAAAACTCAGTAGGATGTATTTCTTCATTATGAATCTTAGTATAGCAGATTTATTGACAGGTCTGCTCGACGTCCTACCTCAGCTTGCTTGGGATATAACTTTTAGGTAATAATCTTTGATCTTTGAATCTCGTTAGATTCTATGATACGTCATCTAAACGATAATAATAATGATAATTAAAGTGGATATAAAATGAAATAGATTTCAGGGTGGGCTGGTGCTCTGTAAGTTGGTGAAATTCTTTCAACCATTCGGCCTTTATTTGAGCTCTTACATTCTAACAGCAACGGCGATCGACAGATATCACGCAATTTGTCATCCTTTAAGTTATTGCAGCGTTACATCAAGACAATCTAGAATAATGGTTTATTGCGCTTGGTCCTTCGCATTGATTCTCTGCATACCTCAAGTAAATATTTAAATTACGATTAAAAAGGAATTTGTCTATTTTTTTTTCTGTTCTTTTTTTTTTTTTTTTTACTATTATCTACCGTACCTTAACAAATATGAAAAAGAACAGAATTTATCGAACATCGTTCACATATCTATAACCGTTATATTAAATTTCCAGTTATTCGTGTTTTCGTATCAAGAAGTAATGCCAAGAATTTGGGACTGCTGGGCAACTTTTGACATTCAGTTTGGTGAAAAAGCTTACGTCACGTGGTAAGCGATACTCCGTTTGCTTTTATCTTTCTTACCTTTCCGTATTTCCCTCATTTCTTCCTTCCTTCCTTCCTTCCTTCACTTCTTTTTTTCTTTCTTTCATCTTCTATTATCATTTCCCTCGAATCAAGATTTACTTTGCTTCTCATTATTACAAGAGAACGTAAACGCGGAAGAAACTTTAGAGTTCATTCTTAACATAGGTACAGTCTAATGGTCTTTCTCTTACCATTCATCGTTCTCGTATATACCTATGTTGGAATCTGTGTTGGTGTGTGGCAAAGTAATAAGATGTCCGGTGCCGTCGACGATAGAGCATATATTAGAAGCATCAGCAATTATTCTCGTAATCGAAGTTCATTTATCTCTAAGGCGATGATCAATACCGTTAAGCAAACTATAGCTGTAATCACTCTCTATGCTATAACAAGTATTCCGTTTATTGGATGCGAACTCTGGGTAAGCTGGGATACCAAAGCTTTCGAATCCTCTTTCGCAAATGGTAAATATATAAAACTTCTTTTATAAGAATCTTAAAAGGAAAATGTGTTTTATCGTCAATTATTAAAAGATCTTTCTTTCATTTTTTTCAGGCCCCGCGTTCACGATCCTAGCCCTTTTAAACAGTTTAACCAGCTGCGTTAATCCATGGATATATTTATCATTTAATCGAGAACTACGTCAGACGCTAATGAATTATTTCTGCAATCGTAATGAGCATTCGCAGAAATATTACGGTATAAAAATTCTTCGAAGCCCTTATCGCGCTTGCACAACCGAACGATAATATGTCGCAAAAAAATAAAACCCAATATTTACAGGTCAGAGAATGATGCGTCGCAGTGACTCGAACGACACGTCGACGAGGATATCGTTGATGTCAAGGATATCGCGATATACTAGTTCAATAATTCGCCGTTAACGAAGAGGACTCAACGATATATAGGAGCGAAATAAAATCAAAATGCACATTCTCGTCTCTTTTTGGCGATAGGAACAAGTGTGTCGTCGGGAAAAAATATTAATTAGTTTTTTATTATGATCGATACGTTAAGGAAATATTTTATTTTTTTTTTATACCACTCCGACGTAAACGCACTCTAGCAAATAGGCGCATTCACAATTTTTGTACTTTTTATATACATATCCATTACACATGTGCATTACGCTCGAAAGCTCATAAAAATTCAAAACCGATGTATAATAATATTATATTATACATACATAAGTGTGTACTTGCGTGTAAATAGGAATTTATACATGCATATATATTATTATATGTACATGATGTACATGCTTGTTTTGCGTAGTAAAATGAGACGAAAAAGATTCGATTTGAAGCGTGCTCACGTTGAAGTATTTTTGAGGACGTTTTCAACTCGTAATTTCCATCGTTTCCTCTTTTCAACGAACGACATTCTTACCGAACTGTTATACTTACACGGTTCTGCCTCATTAGTATTTCTATCGAACGAGCGTCTATTATGTTTCGATGTTTGTATTCCCCATGTTTATACCGATCATCTCAGGGATTCTCACGGCGATTGTAATATCCCACGCCAGGAGCGTGCACTGACATAAAATAATTATTTTTCTCGTATATTTTTCGTTAAACATAGAAAAGAAGAGAAAGAAATGTCCCCTTAAAAAATATCCTGAGCGACATCTTAATTAACCTAATTGCCATTGTCTCGATCCTTTTCTCTATGGATATATTATTCGAAATGCGATACTGACTCGTTGAAAATAATGTAAAAATAAGAACAAAAAAAATGAAAAAAGTGGAAACAACAATATTGATACTTTCCTGGAAAAGTAAACAATGCACTCGGCACGTCGAAAGAACTTAATACAGCAATGAATGAGAACCCCTTAACGGAACACCTGAATACTTAATAAACGGATAAAATTAACATTAATAACGACTGTCTGTGCCCGATCCACATTTTATCCGAGGACAAACGAGAACGACGCTCGTCCAAGATATATTCCATACGAGGGCGTCATTTGAGGAGGACTAACTCTCTCTCTAGTTTTTCATTTTTCGTTGGGAAGAGGAGTGAAAATTCGAAAGACTTTCTTCGTACGAAACGGTGGCCCACGTCTGACTTCATCTGGCATGGAACAGAATCCGGAAAGATATCCGAACGAATTATCGAGAAACGAGGTACTATCATTTACGACTTCTCTCGCGATCGAAGCTATGCTTTTATATCGTTTGAGAAGCAATAGAAAGAGTACAAAAGGAAAGATGAGAAAGACAGATAGATAGATAGATAGATAGTTAGATAGATAGATAAATGGATATACATAGAAAAGAAAAAAAGGAGAGAAAAAGAAGGATATTTCTTTTTCAGTCCGAAAATGAGAGCAACGATGAAGAATACGCGCGTTCCCCTATTTTACTCGATTTAGACGAAAATTCAAAGCAACAAGAACTACGAGAATTGGAACATGAACGAGATCGTGAACGACAACGGCAGGACGTCGTCAACCACCAAGAAACGATTTTACCGAACGTACTATCGACAGCCGATCAACACCTACAGGATCAATTATCGCAAAGTGCATCAGGTACCTTTCGAGTGATTCAACGTATTGCTCGTCGTGGTATATTCGACGGATCTTGGTAATCAACGAAATGGAAGAAAACGGTTGGTTTAGCGAACGAACGATCGATGCTCCTCTTCTATTCGCTTCTTCGCAATTAACTTAAAAGAATCAAATGTGCCTTATTTCGTAAAGAGATTATCGCACTCTTCGGGATTATCGTTTAGAAAAATAACCCTCTCGGGGAGAAAAAAAAAAAAAAAAAAAATAAAATAAAATTCAACGCCTCGGCGCTTCCAAAGCGAAGAAGCGAATTAAGGTCCCTCGAATGTCCTCGTCGAATTCGATCCTCGATTTAAAGCTATCGGTAATAGCGTCATTAGAATATTTTTCCTACAGACGATCCGACCGTGATTCGACGTCAATCCTTGAGAAGAAGGTGGCAAGGTCCTAGTAATATCGACGAACGCCAACAGAACTCGGACAATGTGTTAATTATAAGAGTACCGGAACCGGAAATAATAGGTGGCCATCCGCAATTGGAGATACTTCACGAAACGAATATCAGATCGATACAACGTGAACCCTCGCAAACTGAAAAAGGTGAAAATTCTATCGAAATTAGTGCCGTCGATATCACGATGAAACTTTTAAAATTGTCTTGATAATAATTATTTCATTGGCGTGCAACTTCTAAATAAGTTTATTCAAAATCTCGCGATAAATTCAACAAAGAGGACTGCTTAACCGTGGCGAATCAAGTTTCTCGTCGTATACTTTAGAAGGAAAAGTATTTTCGGCAGGCAATCTAGCTTGTAATTCTCGTTGCAATAACATTACCCGTAGATTCTTATCACGCGTACGTTGAATTTGTCTTACGAACGTAGAAACGATCTCTTCCCGCGATTTCTCCTCAACGATAGGGTTATCTTCTTTGCGATAAACGAGATACGATCTTGATCTCGTAACATCGATTTCTGCTTCTTCCTCCTCCATGGCATCTTTCTTTTTACTTTTACCCATTATTTGAGAAAACAAATTTATAATCAATTGCGTAATCCAGCTGTTCCTCCATCGACTCGAATGCCGTTTATTTTCACGATTTATACGTCGATCGTTCATCTTCTCTCTCCTGAACTCATGATTTTCGATCGAATCTATTTCTTTTTCATTTTCTGTCCTGTCAACAGCAACATCTATGTCAGACCGCTCTACCTTCGTTATAATAATCGATTCTGAAGACCCTCGTTGAAGATCTCCATCAGTTTCTACAAAAACTTCCCGAAAAAATCCTTTCGAAAGTTCTTCGTTAGACGCGTATAAACCATCGTCGTGATCGACCAAAGCCATTTCAATAGATTTTTCCATCAAATTAATTTTTCTCCCTTGATTCTTTGGCCTCGAATTAAAATTAACAGAAATGTCCTCATTGTCGATAAAATTCCTCGTTTTATTGCTCGACGTATTTTCCAAGAGAAACATCACGGTCATTTTTTCACGAGTATGAGGCAATGGATTTTTAAAATACTGTGCATCGTTTAATCTCGTCCCTAACGAGCATAACGAACGGAAATATAACAAATTATTAAAGCAAAGGACTACAAAAGATATTCACTAACCTTTTCGACTCGACTTCATTTTTAATCAAATTTTGTAAGTAATTCTAAATGAAATTTCAAAATGAAGTTTCAAAATGAAGTTTCTATGGTTCTATTCTATTCAACGAGGTTTATACTTCATACCTTCGAATTATTTACAAAGTTAACGCTGCATCCTACGAAATTACGAATTTATTCGACTCGAGTATTTAAGGCATCGTTAATTTTGGATTTTCCTGTCATTTATTTTTCACCAAATTCACTATTTTTTCTCGCCAATGTCATCCATCTTAAAGATTAATGATAAAACAAACAAAAAAAAAAACAAACAAAAAATATATATATATAAGGAACGATCCATATACGACATATCGAATATGCAATCGAATTTATTGTTATAGATAAACTAGGAAAAGTTAACGATATGTGACATACAATTAATAAAACTAAACTAAAATGATTAATGAAACAAAGAATTTACCCGATCGATCATTGCGTACGCAGCAGATTTTATATTCAATTTGTTTTCATTTCAGACTACAAAAAGTCAGCATGCGATCGCGAACGAACGAGAATGAGAGACATGAATCGTGCTTTTGAACTCCTCAGATCAAAGCTTCCAATATGCAAACCTCCAGGTAAAAAATTATCGAAAATTGAATCACTTAGGCATGCCATAACATATATCAGACATTTGCAAAGTTTATTGGAGCCTCAATATAATTACGTTCCAAATGTATCAGAAAGAGCAACGTATTATGGGAATCCTACTGGTACGATACCCTTCGAAATACATCATCCCAATCGATGGGAATCTTTTAGCTACTATCGTTATGACTATCATACTCCTTACGCCACTCCCTCTCCTCCCAGTTTGACATCATCCTTGCATCCACGATTATCCTGTGATTCAGAGGAACGATCGTTCCCGTATGATTCACGACATTAATATATTCAAATAAGAAATAACATGTATTTTATTATACTTATATTAGATTGTATTTAAGTTACAATAAAGAAATTAAATTTTCATATTTCCGTTATTGCTATAGCATTTTTTATCTATATCTATATACCTATAAACCTATATACATACGAAATAAATTAATATCAAGATTCTCTTATTGTACAAAATTTACAAAATCTTACGATACTTATGAAATATTATATTCTGCAATAAAATTAACTATCATCCAAATATTAACGATTAAATAATAATATTATATCTCGTTTGTTGAGCTGTATTTGGCGGAACAGTTGTAGGGTGTATATGAAGAGGTAAATCCCAAATCATCGTTTCAACGTCCAACGTCGGAGGCCCGTGCCAACTGACCGTGTTTTCAAAAGGCATTTCAACTAATTTTGAAGTAGTTACAAATTCAAAATGTAATCTCCACCTTAACGTAACCAGTTCTGTTGTAAAATCTGGTGTTACGTGTAACGGTATAGGTAATACCAAATGAGAGTATTTCAAACCCAAACACATTTCATGATGTTTGTTATAACTAACTAAAGTTGGTGTTGTAGACTTTCCTCGTCTGTATTCCTCCGCGACATGTTCCTCCGATTGTAAAGCTACGGACACTTGCGCGCATGATACAGTAGCATTAGAAAAATCGAATGTACCAACAATGTCCTCCCCTAATTTATAAGAATTTTTGAAAAGACAAAATCTAACTACACGTCCACGCCCATTGGTTATATTATAAAAATTTGGACTTCTCCTTGCAGTTAGATTCTAGAAGAATTTTTTGTTTAAGTATTTTGATATTATAATATAATTTTCAATATTTTTCTATTAATTTTCAGTTAACTAACCTGAAGAGTTTGAAGCGCTATGTCTAATGGAGTTTCTCTATGCTGTGTTTCCATAAAAGGATTATTGGGACTTAAATCTACACTGTCATTGCATGTCGTTATTTCTGACAACTCTATAAATAAAATAATTTACATGAAGAATAAATAATATACGACTTTTCTTATAAATACATAGATATAATAAAAACAGATGTAAGATATATGATATGAAATAAAAAAAGTTACCGCTTAAAGATAATACTCTAAATGGTACGCGTAGAAGTTTGATAGCTGTGTTCACTCGTTGTGTTCCAATTGTGATTTTATAAGAATATTTTACTGCCTGACCTCTATATGAAGGAGGAGCGTCGCTTGGAATTGTTTCTCTATAAATATCTATAAATAAAATAATATATTAATATATATATTTATATAATACCTTTTTATATATATTTTTATATAATTTATCTTATATCATATAATAAATTTAATTATACATATTTATCACATGCTATATATGATTATATATATTACATGTTTTACTTTCACCAGGCGATAATCTTAAATCGCAAAACAAAATTTTGGGTTTCGTATTTAATATAGCATGACCGTTATCTTGTTGCCATGGTACAAAAGTTGTATCTGTAAAAATCCAAGCATTAATAATCATCCGAGCCTTACTACAGTCAATAAGTTATATTTTGATAATAATCTTGCACTCTTACTCGCATTTATAGCTGCCAATCTAGCAGTCGTATTTAACCTATCTGAAAGTACCACTTTACTATTCATAGAACATTGGCAATGAATTTGAGCACTGGCCCAAGCAAGACTTTCAAAAAAATCACTGAATCAAATAAATTAACATTATCCTTTTTTATATAAAACTATACGACATAAGCGACAATACCTGTGGCTTTGTGATATTTGATGAATTGGATTGGGAGGATTACTAAATGTAACATAACATTCAATGACTTCTCCAGAAAAATATACAGATCCTCTGATAAGTTTAGCAGTAACTTCAATCATGGTTTTCAATGTTTCAATTTACTTAATCTTGTTTATAGAAACCTTTCTTATAACCTCAAAAAAGAGTTTATGTTTTATCCATAAAAGACTAAAACTGTAATAGAAAAAAGAAATTACAAATATTATATGCAAATAATATAAGAAAAAAGAATATTATTAAACGTTTTAATACTAAAACCAATAGAAATTTATTAATGAAACAAAATTAAAAATATAATGACACACATACATACCTACATCATCTATTACTAATAAAATATAACAATTTTATACACAACAATGCATTTTTCAAATTTGACATTGCTAATTTTTTTTATTAATAAGTTAAATAATCTATAAGAGAAAGTAAAATTTATTATGGATTATAGTTTTTATATTTTCAAAATATTTAATGGTGACGTGCTGACCGAATAAGTCCGATGATTACCACTACCTAAAAAATAAAAATACAGTGAACAAAATTTTCAGTGAATTTTGTGAATATTAGTTCGAAATACCATCTGTCTATGTTAAAAACGTATATTTTATCGGAAGTATTCTTTCTATGTATTAAATATATATATACAATTTTATATACGAATATTATTTAATATGAAATATGTGTGCTTTTGCATAATAATTGGTTTTATTAATCCATTGTAATTTTTGGTTATATAATAAAAATATTCTGTAAAACATTTGTTTAGAAGATTATAAGAATGTTATCTCAAATTTCAAAACCTATATTATATAAAAATACTGAAATTTCAGTAGATGAGTTAGTATCAAATTGCATGCATAATAATATTTTTAATAAAACTAAAAGAAAATAATTGTTATTTATAAAATTAATAGGAAATATAGACCTTGGCTTCCAATTCCCATATCATTGTTCAATTTAACTGGAAATATTGTTGATAATTTTCCTTTACCTTATTGCTGGCATTGGGATACTAATGATGTTATTAATTGGCTACAAAAAACAATTTGTTTACCTCAATACACGGTTAGAAATATAATAAACATTTTTTTAACATTTATATTCTAATTCTATTTTGTTTACTTGACATAGGAATGTTTCACTAAAAATTTTATCAATGGAAGACGGTTATTGCTAATCGATGCCTCCAAATGTATAAAAATTGGAATCCAGAACTTTGTGCATATAAAAGTTAATACATCCTTATAATTTATATTTTTTCACTTTATTTATAAACAGATTGACCTGTAACTAGTGACACATTCGTTTAGGTGACGATTCTACCTAAAAAAACAAAATAAAAAATGTAGAATAAAATTTGTTCATATAAGGTTCTGTGTTTTTGAAAAAAGAAAATTTCCAAATTTGTCAAGTACGTGTATACTTTTTAACAAATTTTATTCGACATTTTAGATTTAATGTTAGTTTTTAATTTAGAATTATCCCCTGCTCGCATGTATCACTAACTACAGGACATCCAATATATAAATGCTTCTTAAAATTGGGCATATCTGTCTACAGCTCATTACGAATGGAATTAGAAAATTATATAATATTGAACAAGAAAAATTTAATAGAAGTATTAGCCTTCCCCCGCATTATCCCTGGACACATTATTTGCTATATAAAATTCCCACTGGGCCAATCCGTGAAAAAACAAAATCTACTGAACTTTTTCAAAAAATGGGAATACTTCATTTCAAAACTGGTTGTCGTATAGATCATTGGAGAATGATGTTATGTAAATGGCCAGATTTTCCTAATTATTTGTTTGGTCTCACTAATCGTAAAAATGTATATATTAAAAAAGAACAAGTAAGACAACCACGAGGCTTCTCCTATTACAAAAATGTGCAACATTATCCAAGCTATTTTATAAAACCAAGTATAAATAAAACGAATAGACATTTTTAGTATTTATCATTGTGATGTAAAATTATTTTTGGACCAATACATTTTTTACGAAGCATATATATATATAGGTCGTATAGTAATTCATAATATTTGATTCAATTTTTATTTATTTTTTTTTTATTACTCTTTCATGCACCCACTGCATATAAGCATATCCACACATATTGGATACATAAAAACAATAGAGAAAACAATAATTTGAACAATTGTTCATACAATTTGTTATATTATATATATCTTGCTTGATTCACGATTCAAAAAAATACATTTTTTTCGATAAAATTTTACAACTATACAAATTTTCATTTTGTAAATTATATTAATTTATTATTGATTTGGTCAATATTATTTCATAAATAGAAGATTTTAAGTAAATTGCACATTACTTTTAAATAAATTAAAAATTGTGTAATATACTATGTACATGTACAACATTAAAAATATTTGTTAAGAAAATAATTCTTCTTCTGATTCTTCCTTAAAATCTACATTACTTAAAATCAATTTATTTGTATAAGTCTCTGGCATTCTTAATACAAGTTCGCATTCACTTTCATTGCTTGATACTGATGTATTAAACATAGATTTAGTTTTCTTATTTGAAGCGCTTTCAGAATAATTTTGTTTCTCAATCGCTGAACTAGTCGTCGCTTCCATTTCATTTACAAATTCCTTACCCGTTAATTTAGTTCTTTTGCGAGTAATATAAAAAGAATCTATATTTTCATTATCCGAATCTTCATTTTGATCTATGCTTTTATTAGATACCACTTCTTTCAATTTTGATTTAACATTTTTTGCACTCTTACTGTTCGTATCAGAGTCTTCGCTCTGATCTGTGCTTGTGTCATATACTGACTTTTGCATACGTTCTATATTTTTTAATCTATTTTCTAATTCTCTGATCTTTTTCTTTTTAGCATTTAAAATTAAAATAAATTTTTCATACAGTTCCTTTTCCATGTCAATTTTTATTTTTATCATTTTCTCCATGTTAACGCATAATTCCTTTTTGTTATTAGTCAGTAAATCATTTTTGATTCTTAATTCTGAAATATTTCCTTGTAATTGTTGTTGTTGTTCTAATATACCGTATAAAGTTTCCGATATATCAATAATATTTGAAATTGGACATACTGTAATCTTTCCTAAAATCCATCTATTATTCTTCCTCCATTCAAACTTATTATCTTCAAGGAAGTATTGTATTTCTACATTTTTACCGGAAAAAGCATCTTTGGTTTCCTCTAAATATTTGCTAAATGATTTCGAATGTTGTTCCGAATAAAAATTGATATCATTTGTAAGCATCTGAAACGATTACGTTTTATTGCAAAATATTAAAATAATAATCGTAGAAAATTCAATTTACCTCTCCCATTAATGGAGCTGCAGATGATTTAAGTAAAATAATCTTAAAACATGTATTCGTCCATTCGGTATATAAGATATATTTTGTCCCATCAATTTTATTTGATATTTGGGTAATAGTTATATTTAACATTCTAAATAATATCTATTTTAAATATTGATAAACTTTAAACCAGGAGATATTAATTTACTTATTTTTGTTATTTAAAAAATGAAATGTCATTTGATATTTAAAGATTTATTTGTATTAATATCTTTATGTCAAGTAGAGAAATAACCTATTTAAATACTCCATTACCACTATACAAAGATTTTTCGCACTACGATTTAAAATATTAGAATTCATTTAAATATCTCCTTGTAAATATAAACTCATTTTTATTTATAGAAAAATACTTTGGTATTAAATATTGTGAGAAAGAGAGAAACTAGTAATAATTAATATTATATCTGTTCCACACATTTGTAAAGTTGATCTGTCATAATAGCACCAACATAACCTATAATTTCTTAATTGTAAAAAATGGTAGAAAATCACATGGTATAACCAGAGAATACAGTCAGGCTATTCCATCACTTGATTCTATGATTAATATAGTTTTATTTTTGTTACAGGTGATCATCGTTGGATTTAATAACAAACCTTAGGGATTTTTTTTTGTTTGAACGCCATGAAATTTTTAAAAATATAAATATATGTATTTATAAACGTATTTCTGAAGGCACACACATTTTTATACACTAACTATTGAATATAATTATTTAAAATTTTATTACAATATAATTAAACTATATATAATACTATCAAAGAATACTGTATTCTTTTGATAGTATTGTACCGTCATCGCGTTAAGTACCTACTTTCGTCTAATAATGGCCCCATATAATTGAAATGATTTTGATTACGCGAAAACTGGACTTGTGAGCTTCTATGTACCTCTGTATTCTCTGGTTATACTATGTGATTTTCTACAATTTTTTACAATTAAGAAATTATAGGTTATGTTCGTATCTGTTAGATTGTTTAAAGCCATGTTTTTTATCTCCACTACTTTCGCTTATTATTTTAAATCAATTGAATAGTGATTTAATAATTAATAATCAATAATAAATAATTAAAACAATATATTGGTAAATTAGAGGGATATAAAAATACAAAAAAATTAATGAAGTTGATGGGGCTTGACTATTCATTATGTTCTTTTCGTTTATTTAAAACAAGAGAAGATAAAAATTTCTTTTGCATCCTTTTTTCCCTCTACCCTTTTTTTTTTAGAAGAGATTAGTTATATGACCTTACTCCTAGAGTACAATGTATAGTTCTAATTTACTCCTTAAACTGTGTAAAATTTAAAAAAATATCGGAGTTAAACTCCTTTGGTGCAACCCTTAATAGAGGTAATTTATATCTGGTATAAAAGTAATAACTATATACATATATTTATATATGGATGTATGTGTTTCTTAATATATATATATATTCATATATGTAATAATACATGTTTATTAGTATTAATAGTACATTTGACAGTACATTTATTAATACGCGAATGCGATTATATGTGTATACACATACAAATATATTTCCTCAAATGTAAAATATTAACTTGTGTATAATGTTTATGTGTGAAATTAATAATTATTTTATACTAACCAAAAATAATTTACTAAAATAATTACGTCTTATATTTATATTTGCTCTTTATCTCTCTTGTATCATGTTACTCTTTAATCTTTTAATGCGAAGTTGTTCAACTAATTTATTTTCAAAAATAATTACTTAAGTGATGTGGGGTGTATTTCTTATATCCTTTTATATATATATATATATATAATATGTTAAAAAAGCATATCAAATATTTAACACCTGTATAGTCAAGTTTACATGATAAAAGAAAATTTAAGACAAGTGTGTTTTTATTGATTATTATCAAAGAAGATAATTTATGTATTGTGATTATAATTACTTTTTTTTCTTTGACTTTTTATCTGGAATTTTTGTACCAGTCAAACTGGCTAACTGATTTTTTAACTTTAATAAAATATCTACCTGTGGCTGCCACACGCTCTTTTCTTCTTTTGCTTTTAATTTGCGCACTAAAGTGCCCTAAAATTTGTTAATAAATAATTAGAAATAATTACAGGTGTTATTCTGTATTATAACAAAAAAAATAGAAACCAATATTTAACACAATAAAATATTGGAACGTACTTGTTTTGCAATAGCTGCTTCTAAAGAATTGATGTCTGTACTAGTATCTCCATTTTGCTCAGGAGTGTACAATGGTTTAACTTTCTTATTGTTGGCAGTATCACATTTATCTGTATCTTCTTTGAGATCAGCTTGTTTATTTTGCATTTTTACAGGAACGTCCACATTAGGCTGCTGGACATTTTTATCATTGCTGTATATTACCTCTTTGACTAGTTGATCCTTAGAAAATAATAAGATTAATAAAATATACTAATTTTATTTAAATGAGTTATATATGTAAATCGAATTTACCTATTGGTTTGTAACAACTTCTAAAGATTTAACACTTACAGTGATATTATTCGTTTTCGATTGAGTACCATTAGATTCTTGTTTCCCGGAATATTTTTGCCTTAACTCTTCAATCAATTGGTCTTCTATTTTTGTAAAGAGAGGCGATGCTTTACCAATTTTGTGTCCAGAAGGTAGCATATTCATAATTGTGTCTGGGATATACCCATAACGTGTTTTATCCAACCCTAATTGTCCCCTTATTTCACGAGAAGTAGAAGGCATATAAGGTGCCAACAGAGCTGATAAAAGACACGTTAAATTACAACAAATCCCAATTACTGTCCCGGCTTTCTTCCTATTAACAATACATTTAAATAATAATACATATATAAATTTATTGATTTAATACTAATAAAAATCTAAAAATATATTCCTTACTTATCATCATCTGTACCCTTTACTTTGACCCATGGTTGTTGCGATTGCATATATTGATTTCCATGTTTCGAAATTGCTAAAACGTATTTTATACCATCTCTTAATTTAGCTTGTTCAAGTGCAATTAAATAGGATGTCAATTCACGTTGAGCTAATGCTAATAATGTCAAATCATCTTCTTGAGGTTCCATTGGTGGTACTTTAGATTCAAAAAACTTTTCTGTAAATACTAGAGCCCTAACAATAAAAATAATAGTCGTTAATAATGAGATAATAAGAATATTATATTATGTCATAAACGTATATTGCAAATTGCATACCTGTTAATAAAGTTTCCAAGATTATTTAATAACTCATTATTATTTTTAGTTGCTAAATCCGCCCAATTAAAATTTGAATCCTGGCTTTCAGGTCTAATGTATGCAAGATAAAATCTCCATACATCAGCTGGAATACCTGTTTCTCTAGCATCAGTTCCAAATACTCCAATACCTCTGGATTTTGAGAATTTAGTATCTTCATAATTCAGATATTCTAATATAAAAAACATTTGTCATTTTATAGATATGTTGAACATAATAAAAAATAAGTAAATAATAAGATATACAAATAAATTATCAATATTACACACATACCAATAGCCATCAAATGTTTTAATAACGTATAATCTTCATTAGTTGCTAATAAATAGGCAGGAAACATAATAGTATGGAATGGTACATTATCTTTAGCCATAAATTGGTACAAACTAATATCAGTGCCATTGGGTTTCCACCATTGTTCATATTCTTTAGTATATCTTTTTGTAATACTGATATAACCAAAAGGAGCATCAAACCAGACATAAAAAACTTTATTTTCAAATCCCTCAGCTGGTACAGGTATACCCCATTTTAAATCACGAGTTATACAACGTGGTTTAAGACCGTCACGTAACCATGGTTTTGTGACTCCTCGAGCCACAGCAGACCAACCTTTTTCTACTTTGGCTGACCATATCTTCAATCTATCTTCCAACTAGAATGAAACGATTTAATAATATTTAATGTTCAAGTGAAGATAAATATAGAAGAATATTATATATACAAATAGAAACATCACTTATCTTACCTTAGGTAAATCTAAAAAGAATTGTCTTGATTTCTTAATGATAGGTCTATTGCTACAGATTTTACATCGAGCATTAATCAACTCTGTTGCATTTACTAAATGACCACAACCATCGCATTGATCACCCCGAGCGTCTTCATATTTACATCTAGGACAAATTCCTTCCACAAATCTGTCAGCTAAAAATCGATTACAGGATTCACAAAGAAGCTGATCAACTGTATCCATCAGTACATATCCTTGTGATTTGATTTTTAAGAAAAATGACTGAACAATTCTAAAAATATAATTGCATTTCATAATTATTCTTCAATTATGTATATGTAATTAAAAACACATGCAAATTTAAAAAATGACTCAAACATAGATTTTCGTTGATCTTACTCTGTTTGTTCAGCTGTTGTAGTACGTCCGAAATAATCAAATCCAATACCAAACCAGCGATAGATATCATTATGGATACTAAAGAACTTATCACATATTTCTTGAGGTGTTGTTTTTTCTTCTAATGCTTTGGCCTCAGTAGCAGTACCGTATTCATCAGTACCACTAATTATATATTATTATTTCAAACGTCATATAGTACATTATACAATAAAAAATACAAATATATTAAAATATTCTTACCTAATATATAATGTATTATAATTTCTTTGCCGACAATACCTAGAAAAAACATAAAGTTCATTTTTAAAAAATCATTTTATAATAAATAGGAGGAAAATTTACTAATATAAATACCTAGCAAATATATCTGCAGAAAGAACACAACCAACGATATTGCCTAAGTGAGGTACATTATTAACATACGGAAGCGCAGATGTAATTAAGATGTTCCTTTCTCCTTTTTTTGGTAAACTAAAAATATAAAAAACTAACGAATTAATTATTCAATTTTTTATTAGTTGACTTACAAATATGAAATTAAATGTGGAAACTTACACAGGATACGATGATTCTTTTACATTTGGACAATTACACGAATTCCAATTAGTCGCTGCTTTATCCAATTCTTCTTGGCTAACTACTTCAATGTCTTTTTCTTTAACTAAATTAAGCTAAAAATAATAAATAAAAATATAAAAAGCACGATACTAATATTTGTTTACGATTGTATTTTCATTTACTTCATTAGTAGTAGACTTGCAGGATTTTGTTGAATTAACTGGAAACCAAGATCCTGCTTGAATACTGTTAATTGCTTTTAAACCTCGTTCCAATGAAAATACTTTCAAAGAGTCCTGAAAATATATTATTAAAGTAATAAAATTCATAAAAGTTTCTTTCTTATTTTTTCTTATATTATTTTTATACCTGAATAATTGGCAGTAATTCTATATTTTTCAACCAATCGCTAAGATATACATATTCTTTAAGTATTTCATTTCCAATCTCAGTAACCATTACAGTAGACCATATAGATACCCAAATAGATGCATCTGCTAATGATATATCATTTTTATCCTACAAAATTCGAATGTTTTTTTTATTGCAACAAACAAAACCAAGATGTGGATTGTATAAATAATTACAATAAAATACCTTAATTAAGTACATTTTGTCTTTTAACGCATTATTTATTTCATTTAATAGAGACCATAAGCAAGACTTAGAATCTGTTTTATAGATTCCTGTAGTTCCATAATATGTTATTGCAGGCTATAAATATAAATACATTTGTATACACATAAAAATACAAATAAATATATATGTAAAACATATTAATTTACCTGTAACTGAGAAGCATCCCATTCTAGCCACTTATTAGTTATTATTTCATATTCTTCGGAAGGAGCTACTAAAAACTGCATTCCTGCGCTTGTACTAAATATTTTAGATCCATTTGGCAACTCAAGAATAGGAAGTCGATTTAAAAAGGTTTCTAAATAAAATTGAACAATCAATTTTAAATTCATAATCGAATAATTATATATGTTACAACTTTAATGTAATATATGTAATAGTTTGAGTCATCCTTTTTATTGTAATTGTAACTATTTCATCATTTTTTACATCGCGTAATATATTCTATAGTAATGTGTTTAATATCGTAAATTTAAATAGAACATATTAGTATAAAAACATAATAAAAATGAAGTTCTTATAAAAATGTTAATAATTTAAATTTTCAAATAAAGTAGGTTAAGTTCATACCATTCGGAAGTGCTATCTTCACATTTATTGTTTTCTTGTCTAATTTAGCAGCGATAATTAATTTTAACGCATTTGAATTGCTCTCGTTCGTTAACACTATCATGGTTATTAATAATTTAATAAATAATCACAATAAATAGAAAATATGTTTATAACGCGCACACTACCCATGCGTATGAACAACAACCTGAAAACGTGACAGCGGTTAATCTAGGGAATTTTATTACATACTGTTTTTCGTAGTAATAAAACTATTTTAAATAATGATTTTACTGATTATGGTAAATGTTAGATTAACACTTTAAATATATAAGTTGTGTATTCAATATTTGGAATAGTTTATTTATGGATTTACTGGTATGTATGTGGCTATTTAAAAAGAATTTTACAGTTTTCATTTGCAAAGAAAATACATTTCTATCATCCTACTAAAAAACAACAGAAAGTGATTTGTATTAATTGTAAAGAATTTTTTCACACGAGATAGCCTTTGGAAAATTAGATATCCCTCACAAATTAGGGTGAATTAGTTAAAAATAAAGTTGGGATATTGTTATGATTTTAGAAGCAACATTATCATGTACTTATCTTTTTTTAACTTGTGGTTCTTCTATGTATGTGTTGTACAAATATTCTTATTATGAATATTCGATACTTCCAACACATTTTATATTTGCATTTATTGGATTAACAACATTAGGAATTCGATCATTATATAGTTTAACATATAAATTATTTTTCAAATCTTACAGTGAGTATATGATATACAAATTAAATTATAAACATACTTTTTTACTTTGTTACAATGAGTGCATTAATATTTTGTAGCTTTAGATGTAATATTGATAGAGTCAGAAGAGATGGAAAGTAAAATGAAAGTTAATATTTTTGATGAATTTCTTAAAAACATTAGTAGAACTTCTTTAATGTGTTCCCTTTTATTTCAACATGGAGATTATCTTCTTGGATTTAATGCAATTGTCAATTTTGGTATATGTAGTGTAATACACATAAAAAATTGGATAATATTACAAGATCGGGTACTTTTCAAACAAAATTGTTTTTATCCTTTTAACTTTTTAATAAAAATGAAAACTCTCTCTCTCCTCTCTCTCTCTCTCTCTCTCTCTCTCTTTTTTTTTTCTTTGAAATAGTTACTGATATTCTAATTTCAATAGAATGACCATTCAGTCATCAGATTATCATACAAAAGAAGTTCATTTAATGAAGTATCTGAAATATTTGTATTCCTTGAATTATTGACCACTGGCTATGTTATGTAAGTTTGGAGATCATTTGCAAAAAAAGATCTAATGTTTATTACATAAAAAATATTCGTTATTTTAGGTTGTTAAACAATAATAATTATGGTTTATTAGCTAATATCTTCTATGCAACAACAACTGTTTTATTTCCAAGCGAAGAATTTTATCAAGAATGGACGATATATCATGCAATTAATAATTATATGACAATGGCTTATGTTGCTTTAATGACAGAAGCGCTTAAACAATTATGACAATAAGATTCAATATACATTTAAAATATATATATATATATGTCATGTATTATATATATATGATTTAATTCAATACAAAATCAATTTAAAATTTAGGATTATACAGGATTGTTTAGATACAAATTATGTTCTTACAGAATATATAAATTTAAAAAAAATGTATTTTTAATGCAATGTATTGTCATAGGTAATCACAATACATATACAATAGTATATACATATACAATAGTATATGTGTATGTACGCGTAACATATACAATTTAAATGCTAATTTTATCACATGTAAGATAAATAGTAGAACATATAAATATATTTATTTTATCGTAGTCAATTTTTGTTGTTTTTGCTTTTATGAGTATATCATTTAATAAAACATAGATGCAAATAGATATTTTCTATTCATTATCTTATGAAAATACACATATTAAATTAAAAAATTAAGATCAATATTAAACAAATTTGATAGCAATTTTGATTGTGTTCCATATACTATAATTTGTTTTTGAACTATATTAATTTCTCACTTGAATAAATATTACATCAAATAAAAACCACATATATTATTTCTCCAATACGCTGATATAGAGCGGAAAAATAAAAACTGCAATTTATATTTAATTACTATTTTTATGCTATTATTCAATTGATTATAATTCTCAATTTTGGAAATTGAATGCATTTTCAATTTGTTTGTTCATCATTGTAACGTTAAACATTAGTGTTGGCTTCACGCCAACTATGTTGATTACGATTTTGTAATCTCAAACTATTTCTAGGGCTTTCATCGGGTTCATAAGCGGGATTTGTATGTCCATGATCTTCAAAGACATCCTTTATGGATATTTGACTACTTCTTGAAGGTCGTCCTTGTATACCAAGAGGATTACCTGCTACTCCATATTTATTAACGGCTCCTAAAGTTTGCATTTGTGATTTTCTTCTCATTGCCATTAAACTTGTTCGTCGACTTTCTAAGGCCTTAAAAGCTTTCACTGAATGTCGCGTAGACATATTTCCAGGCAAGCCTATTAAAAGGAAAATTAAAGTTATTGATTATTATTATTGATTATAAATCACCATCATTAATCGTTAATAAGTTACTTACCTGCACCTTCAGACATACTAAAGAAGCGATGTTTGAATGCAACATCAAGTGTATTTATTGATTGTGCCTTTCGTTTACTCTTTTCAAGATTTCTTATTGTCTTTCGTCTACCAGGTCCATTGCCACTACCTTCATCGTAATCACCTTCCATACCATTTAATTTTTGTAAATCTCTAACCATATCCACTGCTTGTTGAGAAGATAAAGTGTCCTCTGTGACATCCTTTAATAGGAAAATACACAAATTTATTTTTTGGAGTTTATTAACTTAATCACTTATTTGAACTTTAATTAAACAAAGACGTACTTTTTTGCAGCAGAACCAATCCAATGTGGTACTTGCCAAGATATGAGCAAAAGTACCAAATCTATGAAACAGCATAGCAGTGAACTGAATGACTAGAATTAATGCAAAAAAGAACACGAACACCAGACCAATAGGTTCAAGTTGCAAGTATTCTTTGGTAACGTGTACCTGAAATATTAAAATATTATTAATATTATTAATATTTAGTATAAAATATATATATATATATAATAAGTAATACGAATATTCATGCTCGCATGTGCATTGCATGCGTTTGTGCGTAAGTATTCGTTTTATATAACAAATTTATTTTAATGGTTAATATCATTTTACCATATATATATAATGTACATTTATTTAATGTGAATTATTGATATTAGTATCAACATTAGGTACAATGTAATACAAAATTTTAAGTTCACTTTATAAAAATATATAAAACATTATTAAAAAATAATGTAAACATTTTAAATATACGCATGTATGGTTTTCAATTTTTATCAAAAATTAGATGTACCTATTGTTGATTATAAAAATTTATTTACATCGCAAGTTTTATACATAAACTGAAACAATATCTATAATATTGTTAATAATGTGGTTACTAAACACTTTACTAGTAAGTTCTGTTACCAGATAAAAGTTAGATTTGGGATTAAGTTCCATCGTTTCTTCACAAAATAAATTTCACGAGTGTAGATATAATTATTAAAAATTTTACAAACAATATAAAAAAAGATAATTAATTTATCACTGTGATAAAAGCGATGTGACTATATGTCATATTATATTTCTTCTAAAATATTTATATACATAAATACACGTATACTTATATATGTAAATAGACATAAAAAGCATATACATATATATCACATAATGCATTAGTGGTGCTCGAATTTGACTACACCTCTTGCAGTGAAGGATCAGTTAGACCTATCCCAAAACATAAAGAGGAATGCATGGAAAAACATTGATTTGTTTTTAATAGGCTTAGGATAAAAATGGAGAGAACTAAGGATATTTAAATATCAAAAATTAAATCTGAGTATAAGTATGAAGTATATGCATATAAATGATAATCTATCGCTATCAAGAAAATAGTAGTCACATTATTAATCTCGTTTTTAAATTCTCATTTATAATTTATTTTCGCGTATCTAAGAAACGTGAAATTAGTCAAAGAATAAACTATTTCTACGCATTTACGTTTGAAATGCATGTAAGTATATACTTGTTATAACCTTATGACAACAAAAATATGAAAAGAAGCAAGACAAATAAGAGCAGTCATATCCTGAATTCCTGTAAAAATGATAAATCCTTTTAGATAGTTATTTAAAATAATTAGATTTGATGAATATATACGATTTATAGAAGGAAATTAATTTTCCTTGAACAGCTGGAAAAAGAAAAACAAATTGAGGATGGAGTATGCGGATAAAGTATCATACATGTAGGATGAAAATGTTATCGCTTAGTCACTAAGAGTTTCAGTCAGTGGACTAGAAGTTTTTCTGCACACCCACAATCCGATCCAACCAGGGAAACCTATGCAAGGCATTTATTAATATTAAAACCTCTTACACGTGCCATTATACGAATAATGTTATTGACAAACACATATTCGTAAAGTGGACAAATGCAGTCACCACGTAATTATGGTTTAGTTCTGTGTGCTTTCATTCTCATTTAATTAGAAAATGGAAATTTTTTTCAAATATTTGTTTGATTAAAGAAAGAGATGATAACTGAAAGCACACTGAAATTCCATCAACGAGGTACTGCTCATCCTTTTTTTGCCATTTTCGGGAATACTCGATACCTCCGACGTTTCTTCAACGTAGGTGATGTTTGTCTTGACGCCAAGAGGCCACACGATATGTAATTGATCTTTATTCAGCTGTAGCAAGAATACGATCAGTACGAATAAGGCATTGAACATTAAAAATGCGAAGACACTCTTGTTACGCAGCTCAATCAGGTCACCAGCTATACGGGCCTAAGTGAGACGATACAAAAAGAAAAAAACATATTAGAAATGTAGAATAAAAGCTCCGTCGAGTGGCCCAGCAATCCATGTTGTTTTGTTTGTTTCACAATGGAAATCATCAAAGCATAGGATTTACGGCACTGCGACGGAGCTTGGCTTTACCTCTTGCAAGGATTCATCATAGGTGATGTTCATCTTGATACCAAATGGCCATTTCACGTGTAACAAGTCTTTGTTTAGTTGGAGCAAAAAGACGATCAGGACGAAGAGGGCATTCAGCATAAAGAAAGCAAACACACTCTGGTCGCGTAGGTCCTTTAGATCTTTAGCGATTCGTGCCTGACGCAAGTAGTTTTAAATTCATTAATATTTTGCTGTTTTTTCTAATACAAAAATGTAAATGCACTAATCTTCCAACAGGCAAATGTAAAAGTTTGATATTAAGATATTTTTTTATATATTAATATTTGTTCATTCAATATTTCTTAAATATTTTTTATCAGTATCTCAAATAGATGATAAATACTGGCCATTTATTCAAAATACTAACCCAATAAAAAGCAGCTTTTTTTATATACTATCCAAAATATTAAAAAACATCTTTTCGAATATTTTCAATTCCGAATTAGGGATCGTGAAACAAAAATGTTGTCTCGTATATTACCTTCTCCGCTTTGTCTTCGTCTATTGGAAAGAGATACTTTTCAAGCAAATCTTTCCAAAACTGTTCTTCTTGAAGAGACAAGATCTCCACTTCACCTTTTTTCAATCCTTCGTCGCTCAACCAATAAGGTCTTGTGAGGAAGTTACTACCATCACGATTTTCTTCCGAATGTTGGCTTGTTACCGTTTCTGTTTCACTGTTACATTCTTCATCCTCGGCTGGATCTTCACCTATGGCACCCAATACATCATTTGTATGACCACCTATAGAAGATGTTCGTCTTCTTCCAGAAACATGTCCGTGCGGATCAATGGTCCTGTTAATAATTTAGTAAATAAATTACACATTATAGTATATTAATACTTTTTGAGAGGAATTATTTTCCTATACACATACCTTTCGATATTTTCCAATCTTTTGCCAAGTTGTTCCAATGACTCGGCAATAGCAACAAGTTGTTGTTTTTCATCCGAAGGTTTTCCATGTGTACAGAACATACATTTAAATAGGCTAGCCAAAGAAATTTCGATTGAACCTTGATCGTCGTTATTTGTCCCAGCACCATTTTGGAGAAAACCTAATAATGATTTTTGTTTAGCCTTGCGTTTGGCTTCCTCTGCTTCTTTTTTTTCTTGTTCCAATTCCTAAAGGAAGTATATGATATAATATGTACAAATAGTTATATAAGAAGTTGTATGATTTTTTCTTAATAGATAAAAATAAATTGTTAGAAAATTTTAAAGCATTTTTGTATATAATAATTTAATTCTACATGATAGTGTAAGAAGTAAGCGTTATTATTTTATTCTAAATGATTAATTTGTTAGTTTTATCGGATAATTACCGCCCTCGTTTTCTTCGCTTTGACTTCTCTTGTGCCCCAAGTAATGTCGTTCAGGTTGAATACTGAATATATGATTAGTAAAACGTACATCGAAGGTACGCTTATGTAATATATAATTCCAAAAATTAAACATTTTACTTCTCTTGGGTGAAGAATTGCTGCTATCACCATTTGTGCCACCACCAATAGTAGAAACATCGCGGAGGGAGAGAGCAAACTGTCTTCTACGATACTTATCGCAATACCAATTATAACGGCAACCATTACCAAACCATAGAAGGTGCTAAGAATTCCAGCCATGAAAACCTGTTGTATCCCTTTCGTAAGTTAGGTATTTATTTAGAATTAATCTTTTACGTTTTAACGAACATAGTGATTTTTTTGTGAGACAGCTTGGTATACATTGACATAATTCAATATTAACACATTCAGCCATTAATTGCTACCTTCACCGACATTTATGTAAACCCACGCCTCCAACATAGTGATACATATACACATACATATATATGATCGTGATCCTATAGGAGAGATTACATATGAATTCTTTAACGAATAGTTTCTAATGTGATTATGATAAAAAGCTTATTATACACGTTTGTTCGCATTACAAATGATTAATGATTATTGATGACGTGTAATGACCGCTTTTCTGAATTAATTCCGTGTTATGATATATATTATGGCATGCACTTAAATAATGAAAAGAATCTTTGAATTGGACAAACCTTTTTTGTCTTTTTCACTTGAACTTCTCGAGTACCCCATGAAACAACGTTTAGATTTATAATTGAATACAATATAAGAAGAAGATACATGGATGGGATTGATAAAAGATATATGATGCCAGGAACGATACACAGAAATTCTTGAGGATGCAGACAAGCTGCTATGAAAAATGATCCTGATAATGATATTAAAAATATCGCTGATGGTGATCCTATGCCGTCCTCTCCGAGCTGGAGAGCTGTACCTACGATTACGGCCATCATGATCATAGCATAAGCTGTAGATAATATTTGTGCACAGAGAAGCTGAAAAGTATAACACACTTATACGTGGACAAAACAATTATGAGAACGTTCTAATTGAAATTTTATATAATATGTTATTTTTGTATCCAAACTTATACTCTGACAAAATAACAATAACAATAACAATAACATACATACATCAAACGTAGCTAATTATGAAAAAACAATAAATTCAGATTATAAAAATATTAACGATAAGCTTACCTGTATGTTTGACTTGCACGTAAAACAAATGATCATAAACAATAGAATAGGTATAATATTATAATAAAAACTTGTCCAATTGTCAATTTTAAAAGCCGCTACGAAGGCACCCACTAACATAAGGAAGATGGTACCTGGTCCAAGTATAGTACCACCTGTAATACATTTTAATAAGAAATAAGATTATTTTGGAAAATTATTAAAAATCGGATTTTCTTTTTAAATTGTATGGAACATACCCATTAGAAGAATCTGATAAGATATGTATGGGAGAGAAATATTGTCATTGATTTTAATAGTCCGTTTGGCATCCATCAATAAATCCATAATATTAGCTATAGTTGAAGGTACCCATCGACGACGTTGATTATAAAATTCATTAAATCCTTCTGGCGCATGAGTGTAAGCATCACTTGCCGCTGAATATTCGACCTAATCAAATATTATCTCATTATTAATTTGTATTATATAAAAATTCTTGAATAAAACAATATCTTTAAAATGGTTAACATACTCTATAGCCACGTTGTAAAAGTAATGTACAAAGCCAACGATCTTCTCCCTGATCGTATTGCACGTAATGTCTAGCTTCATCTGATCTTGTTGTATACTTTTTCATAACATTATCATCCATCAATGCTTTTCCTCTAAACAAAGAGAAACAACCAGGACTACAAAGTACACAGCCGATCATGTGTTCTGTTGCCTTTTGCAACCAATGGCCAATCGCATATTCGAACATTTGATACCAAACCATAGGACCTAAACATCAATATTATTTATAGTTTCTAATATTTTATAAATAGAGATGTCAAAAACACTAAAATCAAACAATATACCTGAACCAACTGGATGAATACGACCACATGCCGCACCAAGATTCTTATTCTTTTTCATCAAATCAACAAGAAGTTTGACAGCAGTCGGTTGAAAATCAATATCACCATCTAATGTTAATAAATACGTATTTTCGGCGATTACTTCTTTACGATCTACACTAATTGGTAATTCCATTAATCGATGTCCCAACAAGTAATACATGTACATGACCTAATTAAATATTATAATCATTTATCGATTTTTCTATTTTTAAATATAATAGGAAAATACAAAAACGATTTTACCTGACTCCATCTTTTTCTGTGACGAATTTTACTTTTATCTTTCAAATGAGCAATCATTTTAGTTTTACCAGGAAGTGTCCATACCAATCTTCCACCATAAGGTGTCGGGAATTTTTTTGGATCTTTGACATGCGTTCTTGTCCGATGAACATCAGTAGCTGCTTCATCTAACGTTGAAACTAATAATTTCACAAATCGGTTAACTTGTGATTCGTTTTCGTCGTGATCGGATAATTCGAAAGCGTCGTCGAAGAAAATATGAGCTATACAAAAAATAATTAAGTTAATTGCGAAACTTATATGTATATATCTAACATACATTTTCATTATTGAATTATTTAACTTACTTTCGAACTCATAATAATCTGGATCAACGACTTTAAGATATTTTTGTGCCACGCGTCTAGCTGATTGATCTTCGTCTAATCGCAATATACTTTTCAAAAATTCCATCATTTCTTCTTTGTTTTCATGCCACATAGTTGCACACGCGTATATTCTGGTCACGTGGTCGCTACTTTTTACAGTGGAAGGTGGAGTGGTTGAACCATCTGTTTGCTCATATATAGTCTCATAATCTCCATCACCTTTTTCTTTTTCTATCTCTGCCAAGTCCTAAATGATAACAGAACGTTGCTATAGATCCAACAATTTCATTTATGTTTTTTTTATTTTTTATAAAAACCAGTACAATACTGACCTCCACTTTAACTTCTGGTTGATCGTCTCTCTTTCTATTCAAACCCATCGATTGATCGATCAATAATGAATCATACATCGGTACAACGAATAATTTTTCAGTAGCTGCTAAACGTTCACATTTTGGTGTCCAAATATGTAAAGTTATCCAAGTTTGTGAGAGCAACCAGAGTAACCAAACCCAGCCATATTGTTGTGTTATAAAATCGTTTAAGAAATATAAACGGGGTGATTCGTAAAATAAATAATCCGGAATAATTCCGTGAAAAAAGCAAGGATTACTATTACGTAGACCACAAGCAGCAATTAGCAAAGAAATAGTTACGGGTATTGTTAAATTTACAGGGAATGCATAACTGAATCCTTGGATCAGAATTTTGCACGCGAATTTACCTAAAAACATAGTATTCATTAAAAATAATTATCTCTAAAAACATAATAATAAAATTATGATTTTCATTTGTATTTACCAAAAATATATACGAAATATGCGCTAAATATTTGTAACAATAAGACATAAATTGGTGTATTGAAATCGGCCATAATGTCAATGTCGCTATTTGGTAAAATGTCTTTTAGATCTGCCAATGTACCATTGATAGTTTGTGTTACCGTTGCGTGTACAATTATTTTATGTTCTCCAAAAGCAGTACCAAACATTGTAAATAAGTGACCAATATTTTCCCCTCTTAAATGTAATATAGTTAAAACACTAATGAAAAATGCTATAATCTTCCAGAATGAAACGAACATGTACGTAAAATATCTAGTCAGTCTCAATTCTCTCTTTACTCGAGCCAGCATTTGGACGAAGCCTGTATCAAATAAATATAAAAATAGTAAAAATAACGAGAAAAATTTGTTAAAAGTTATAAATTAATAGTCTAGTTAATATATAAATTAAGAGTTTTACCAATACTGCTTTGCATGGAAACGTAATTCTCCCACCAACCACATGATACAAGTATTAAAGCTGGCGAAACAATCCATAAAGAAGATTTTGATGTATCTAGCAGAGGCCAAAGGACGAAACTCGTTGCTTGAGCAGTTAATGCAGCGAGGTCAACTAGTACGAGAATAAACGTCTTTGATTCGTCTTTATTTTTGTTCCGTGATAAGAGTCCTGGAATATGTACATTCAGGAATATAAAATCATTCGTAAAATTAATTTAATAAGAAAAATATATCGTTTCTGATAATTAAAAGGAAAAATATATTGAATCTTATGTACCTAATAATCCAGGTATAAAACAGACGCAATTAGTTAACATAATTCCTTTTACAACATCGATGTCTGGAAGAATTAATAAAAACATTAAGGCCAGTCCTACGACATGAAATGTTTCCATAAGGAAGACAAGGAAGAAATGAGAGTATGGTGGTTTTTTCCATGATTTAAAAATGCATATACGTAAACTACGTATCAAAGCACCAAATTCTGGTACTGCAAATGCGATTATAATACACCATGTCCATGCGATTCTTTCTTCTTCTGGTAACGTAGCTACATATTCTTTTTCTCGACCTACGAATAATGTAATATTCATCTTACAATTGTTACTAGGACATATAAATTATTATATGTATAAAAGTATTACCTAAATCCTTGTTACAGTAAAGGATTCTACGATCCGATCTCAATTGGGATGTCATAAAAAAGATCGTTCCTTTGGATATTACACCACTGACTAATACAATTATGAAAACGAGTAAATAAATGAAAACTTTTGTTAATTGGACGGTCCTTTCAAGACATTTTTGATTTGCCATTGAACCCGAATCGATTTTCGGTGGCGGGTTTCTAAACACGTCCCATTCTTTCGTTTCCTCGACGGGTCTTCTGCTGTGAGAAAAAAAAAACAAATAAAATGTGGTAATTTTAATCAATAAAAAATACAAAGAAAAAATTAATATATTTTTCTAATTCGGTCGAATAAATGATAAAGTTTTATTACCTTTCGGCATAATCTTGAATAACAGGGGTGCTTTCTCCATCGGAAAAATCGTCTGGTCCGGTGACCCCACCACCGTGTATGCTGCCATTGTGTTTCGGAGCTTTTGACATTCTGTATAAAAATAAAAAAATTCAAACATTTGAATAAAGAAATTCGTGGTCATTTTATTGATCAATTTATTGAAGTCAAAAAATACGTTTTTGTTATATCAATGTTGAATTATACTCTAATATCAAAAATGCGGACATAAAAAAGGAAGAGTACATAAGAAAAATGAAAGATATATTTATTAATAAAAATAGACATATCGTCATATTCAATAAACCTTAACGAAATAAACAGAGAGAAGAAGTAATGACCGATGCGGAACCTTTTTCGCTCTAGATATTTCAGTGACGTGCCACGTAACGGATTTGTTGTCTATCAGCTTTCTCTCCTTACCCATAATAAGTAAACGATGTTGTAAGTTAATCCATTGCAACTATTGTATATAGTATATGTATTTATATATAAATACTTGTTTTTCTTTTTCATTTAATATAAGTATATATCGAATTAAAATATCGCTCTCTACTTTTATATAAAAAAAAAATAAATAATTACATATATTAAATGTTTTTATAAATTAATTTTTCATCGTACTCCTTTTTTTTTTTGAATAAAAAGATCTTCCCGCAAAAACTTTCCACATGTTTTATATTTGTTTACTAATAATTAATGTACGATGGTAAAATATAATGAGAAAAGAAAGATTATATCTGAAAGAATAGAATTTCTTTTCTCTTCTATCCTTTATATATTGTATCCTTGTACAAGGAGATCCGAGAAGGTTTCTGGTTCCTGACTATTAAAAGTGAAAGGAAACGAAACACGCGGCAGATAATGTAGCAAGGCCATCCACAAGACAACTGGCAGTGTAGGTTACCGCCCTCGAGATACGTTGCAGTATTGGCTTCTTGTACGACCCTCGACATACTTATATATATATATACATGCATATAAGCACACTTACACAAATCTCCCTTTCTTGTTAGAGTCGTTGTTCAACATTCTTTTCCTTTTCCCAATTTTTAAATGTACCACTATCTTCTAAGAATAGTATGCACTATACTTACTCTCCTCTGCAACGCTGTTTCGCTTTTAGCTAAAACTTACTTGGGATGTTTGTGCATCTCATATTTTTCTCATTCAATTTTAACGTATACATTATTTGCATATAGTTTCACTTCTATTTTCCTAACATCTGTTACGATCAAACATGTTTTTTTTTTTCTAAGTTCACGTTCTATTTAACATAGATTCTACTTTTCCTTTAATAATTGCTAATATTATTTGTAAGAAAATATGAATTTTTCTTTTCTTTGTTGCATTATTCATTTATTCAATTAAATAATTATAATATTCTACATTTTTTTATTATAAATAATTGCAAGCTTTTATCGATGCAAAAGTGAGTTAGGAATGTTGCGAAGATACGATAAAAGCTTCGATATAAATCGATTGCAAATTGAAAAATGTCTTATCGAATTTTATAGAAGAATCAATGCATTTTTTTCTATTCCATTATTTTCCGGATATTACGTTTTCTTGATTGTGCAAATAGATTGATTGATAAAAGATAATAGAAATGAATGGAATTTATTGTATTTTCACACATGATTGAATATAATTTATTTATTTTGAATAATTCATAGTAAGTACGAGGACGGTTTCGGTAAAAGAAGAAGTCGTACGTCGACCTCGCTATTGACACAAGCAAGTTCCGTTATTTTTTCGGTAATAGCCTAGTTTGATCGTACTATCTTATAATGGACAATTATTATTTCTTCTGAATCTTCGAGAAAGATTACACAAAGATAAACAAAGAATTACATTTCTTCTTTAAAAATATATTTCATGTAAAAAAGAAATGTATTTGTAAATGAATTTTATTACGCGATACGTTAAAGTAATTATAAATTCAGGAATTTGCGTATATAATTAATCGGAATTATGTTTCATCGGGTTGCATCATTACATTAAAATAAACTTTCCTTGTTTCTACTAAACTAAACTTTCCCAAAAAGAAAGAAAAAGAAAAGGTATTAAAAGGGGACAACCGGATTTACAGATCATCGTGTTATTGAATTGATGAGTAATATCAGAATTTTCAATATACAAAATATATTAATAATAAAATACTATATGTAGTATTAATAAATATTATTCATTATAGATATAAAATACCAATTATTATAAAATATACTACTATTATTTATTTAAATATAAAAACGATTAAAGGTTTATTATGACATTATATGTATTAATCAATTAAATGCATCTAAATACTCAATGAACCATTTTCAAAATGGCATACCTTTTTTTGGATAATAAAAAATAATAATGTACTTACGTCTGACTACCGACAACGAATCGCATCACGATCGAAACTGAACGTGATCAAATCATCAAATTTATTTACTTTTCGAAAGACAAAAACTATTAAAAAACTGTAGTCAATGTGTCACACAACTTACTAGTTAAACTTAATTCTAATCATTACGAAGATCAATCCGAAGAGTATACGTCTATTATTAAAGATTATATTACACCGTATCTGATACAATATTTTGATATCTCTGACATTTATCTCTTCCCTTTCCCCTCTGCTTTAGTTCACCTTTTTCTCTTCTTTTTTATGAAACATTCGATCGTCATAAAAAGCGAAACGCGATTCCAATATACATACCAACGTAGTTAATATATATATATATATGTATATATGTTACAATTAATGTGGAAAAACGTGGATTTTATAGAATAACATATATAAATAACAAAAAAAACCTTTAACATAACAAGAAAATAACAATCTTGATGATGAATTTCTGATTCATCTGAAGCCAATGCCGGATGTATATCGTACTTTAGATAAGAAATCCGTTTTTATTTTAATAAAGGTGAAATAAAATAAAAGAGAAAGGAAGGGAGGAGGGGGGGGGAAGGTAAGAAACATAGCAAGTTATTGATGCAACAATGTCACAAAGACAATCTCATTTAATAAAAATCTCTTCAACGATGACTACAGTCATCATTCGGATAAAATTGCTAAATAGAAATATATATATATAGAAAGAAAGAAAAAGATTTAATTAAAAAAAAAAAAAAAAAAAATATTTCTCGTCATCGTTCTAACTCGCGAAAAATCCAAATAATCAAGATATACTTTATAACAGTGATACCAAAGATACAATATCGTAACTATTATAACATGAATAATATTTAAAATTAGAAACAAAAAAACTCTTACCTGTTATTAATGAATGGGGATCTTCACAATTCTTCTCGATAGTACAGTAAGACTATACGTGATCGGAAGTTAATACATTCGAAGAAATTATTCAAACATTATATAGCTCGTAATTATTTTCATTCACTTTTATAATTTTTTTTTATAATTCAAATCGTCTCACGCGTATATTTCATTTCAAAGCGAAATACACTCGGTGAAACAAAATCGCATTTTTTGTTGTTATTTTTTTTTTGCGTTCCCTCACAGTATCCGTTTTTTTTTTTAAAAAACATTTAACACAACAACGATCACTACGTAATGGTTCTTATTTGGCGAACGATGGAAGAATGGGAAAAAGAAAAGAAAGAAAAAAGAAAGATATAAAAGGTATAAAAAGGAAGGTATAAAAATTAGTTAGATAGAGACAATAAATGAAAGAGAGAAATAGAAAGAGGAAAAAAGACAGAGATACTTGGTAGCTCTCAAAGTGAAAGTCCGAAGTCAGAGGTAATCGGTAGACGAACGACTGGCGATGTGGTTTTACGGATCTACCAAGAAGGTGTATAGGACGACGATTCACGAATGCCCCCGCATTCGAGTTCCTCCAAGCTTACTATGTTAACTTTCACGAGGAGAGTGGCGGATACATACAGATAGTGAGAGGGAGAGAAAAGATCAACTTGAATAGAAAAAGGTTGAGGAATATAAAAAGAAAAAGATCGCATTAAAAGATATTCGTAATATTCGACACGACCCAAAAAGAGATTCTAAACTCTCTATCGTGTTATATCTAAGACGATATTTACAAAATATATACAGATTTATTAATGAAAGGGTTCTAGTTTCAATTGAATGCGCAAACTTCTAGTAATGGAACAAAGATATCGATTTCTTATCAAGAGATTCGAGATAACAAACATTATTTTTATTACGTTTAAATCGATTCAATTAAATTCCTTTCTAACTGATAATATTTTTTAATAGAATAATATATACACGTGTTTACGTTTTCTATTAAAATTATAATTATATATTATATTTATTATATGCGTTGAATGAAGATGTATGGTTCGGCATTTAGTTTCTTTTTTTCTTTTTTTATAAATCAATACAATTTTAAATTGTTTCTTACCACTGAGTCCTCTGTAGAATCCTACATTTTATGATGTCTACAGTAGTTCTTGTAGAATATTTGAATTATTGGAATATGTTTTAATCTTTTTCAACTATACTATACTATATTGTATTCCTGTTAGTATATATTCTTTTAAAGAACGACATTTGAATTTTACGCCATGATAAATTATGAAATACTTCTAATGTATAAATTATATAGATGTAACGTCAACTTTAAAAAATTACTCGATGGTAGTGCTCTCTAGCGTATAACGTAACAGTACCTTTAATCGCGCGCAAATTAAAACGTGCAATTTATTTTTTTTTCATAATTATTATTAATTTTTTCTAATAATTCCTTACTCGTAATATGAAAATTCATAAGTATGCGAATATTATAATTACTTAAATAAGAAGTTGTACATATTAACTACAAATATTTTTTATTTGACTCAACATTTGCGTAATGCTAGTGATTTTTTATTAAATTTCTAGGAAATCACTAAGTGTATCTCTTGTTGCGCATCCTCCCTTTAGATGTTTAATTAAAGTGTGTACAGTAATGTATATAACAATACATAATACACACGATGACCTGTTTCGTGGTTGGTACTCCTAGAAAGCCGACGAACCTATAATTTTATTGTAATCGAATTAGCAAAATCGAATGACAAGAGTAAGAACATTGATAGTGAATTTAAGGATAGGTTTAGAGAAGAAACCAAGTTCTTATTATTTGACATAGTAAAATATATTTTGAGATAAAGATAAATCCAAAGATTAAACCCTAATGCGAGTAAGAGTAAAAGAAGATTTGCGATTTTGCTTAATAGGTGTGGTGCGAAAGGATATTTACAAATTACTTTAGCCAACTATGCTTCTTTACCTTATAATGTCTCCAGTGTGATTAGTGAAAAAGAAAGAAATAAAGAGAAAAAGAGAGAAAGAGATGACAAATGAGATTAATAGAGAAAAACAAATATGAGAAGGTTACAATTACTGTCATGATTTCAAAGATTGTTCGATATTTTTAGTAGGTTATCTAATGTATGTCATCTTCAATACGTGATAAACTTATTTCCAAGATAAAGATAGATGACATATGTAAGTACATGAGAGTTGGAGTTAATAAATCATTTAATTGGAGTGAAAATGCGGCGGTAGTGATGCGTTTAAAGGGGAAAAATAACGCTAAGTCGTTTCATAGCGTCTATAAGGTGCTTTCTCGTATATGCCGTAAGTACATCTATGGTAATTATACTATTTAATATATTTTTAAACATCTCTCAGATGCATACATAATGTCTATATATATATACATATAATATTATCTAGGAACAGTGGACAAAGTTCAACTTGATGGTTTCATGGCTGATGGTGCAGTACCGCCATTAAAGAATGGACACAACTCTAATAATATGGGATTTGCTACACAACCTGTAAGCCCAACTTCAGATGCCACTAGTACTGTATACGCAGTTGGACAATATGCCCCTAAAGTTTTGAGAAATTTAAATGGCCAACGATTAAAGAATCAGTTCACTGATGTCGGCCTTGTTGCCGATGGTAGCATCATTCATGCACATAGATCAGTTCTCGCAGCAGGAAGCGCTTATTTCAATGCTATGTTTACTGGTGGCCTTGTCGAAGAACAACAAGAATTGGTGGAAATTCATTCTATATCAGCTTCTATCCTTTCGCTTTTAATAGACTTTATCTATACCGGAAATGTTGATATTACTGAAGATAATGTTCAAGAATTGTTTGCGGCAGCTGATATGCTTGAATTGGACGAAGTAGTTTCTGGTTGCATTACTTACTTAGAACAACAACTTCATTATTCTAATGCCCTTGGAATTTATAGGTACAATTTGTCTGTGGCAACTTTATATTTTCAATCAGCAAAAATTTTAATTTTAATGTAATATTTCTCATAAAGGTTTGCAGAAGCACACAATAGGTTGGATCTATTAGAGACTGCCTTACGCTTTATACAAGTCAATTTTCCTCAAGTTTCTCAAGAAGAGGAGTTTTTAGACCTGCCCAAAGAGCATCTTGTTCGCTTTCTCAGCAGTGATTTAATTCATATCGACACTGAATTTCAGGTAATATTGATTTCATATTCACGAGATAATTACTTGAATTGATTACAGTAACAAAAAATATATATATATATTTTTGTACAGGTCTTCCAAGCTGCATACAATTGGATTATTCATGATATACCTGCACGACGCTGCTATGTCTTTGAAATATTAGGTCATATACGGTTGAGACTTTGTTCATTAGCACGTTTAGAACGGATAATATTGGAATGTAAAGATGCCAGTCTTATTGTTGCTTTGCGTTCCATAGAAAAAGATTTAATATGTAACAAAGGATGTCTTGTACCACTTCATGCGCAGCCTAGACTTTGCGCTAAAAAAAATATTTTGGTCATTGGTGGATCTAAAAGGGAACAAGCAGCAGATAGTTGGGGCAGAGCTGCTGAAAGCACTTATGAGAGTATTGAAAAATATGACACTTTTACTGGGTACATTAATTCATTGATTTTCCAATTTTTCATTTTCTTTTAATGTTGCCATAACAATGTTATTCTGGCAATTACAGCGAATGGAGCGAAGTAGCACCAATAAGCATAGGACGTATATTACCAGGTGTAGCACTTCTAGATGGTAAAGTATATGTAGTTGGAGGAGAACTGGAATCGTGTATCATTGCTAACTGTGAATGTTACGACCCCCGGGATAATGTATGGACATCGATTGCTTGCATGGAAGAACCCAGATGTGAATTCGGACTTTGTGCCTTGGATAATAGCTTATATGCATTTGGTGGTTGGGTAGGGGAAGATATTGGTGGTTCCATAGAAATTTATGATCCTATTACTAATACCTGGACGCTTGAAGGTGAACTTCCGGAACCACGTTTCAGTATGGGAGTTGTTGCGTTTGAAGGTTTATTTTCTAAAACATATGTATACATATATATATATACACACTATTGATAATACATTATTATAATTACAAATTATTTTTATTCAGGATTAATCTATGTAGTAGGTGGTTGTACACACAACAGTAGGCATCGACAAGATGTGATGAGTTATAATCCAGTAACCAGAGAATGGAATAACTTAGCTCCTATGTTAACACCACGATCCCAAATGGGAATTACTGTTCTCGATGGTTATATTTATGTGGTTGGTGGTACCAATAAAAATCAAGAAGTTCTAAATTCCGTTGAACGGTATTCCTTTGAAAAGGTAAATAATATGTTTCATTGTGTTGTAATTATGTAAGAATTTTTGTATATTTTACATATTATATCGCATTACAGAATAAATGGAGCATGGTGGCATCAATGAACATTGGTCGTTCATATCCTGCAGTTGCTGCAGCTGATAGTAGATTATATGTTATTGGGGGGGATCAATCACAAGAAATCAATTTTTACCGTACACAGATAACTATTTCTACTGTAGAATGTTATGACCCACATTTAAATAAGTGGCATGAATGTGCTTCACTACCAACCAGCAGAGGTGAAGCAGCAGCTATTGTTGCTCCCTTTTGAGTGAAATTTTCAAACAAAATTGTACACTTCATACATATTTCGTATACATACACGTGTTCCTGTCTAAACTGCAAATCATTGCAAGTTGTTAATGCGAGCAAGAGCATACACCATGACTAATTGGATGTGTTTTAAAAAAATAAAAAAAAGATCATGTATTTCAAATTAATAATATATTGATATATATATATATATATATACATATATATCAATATATTATATATAGATATATATATATATATATATAATATAACATTTTCCTATATATAGACTACGCCTACGTAAAATTTAAGTAATTATAATACATAATAACTTCCTTTTGTAATATAAACAAAGTGCTAAGTGATTTGAAAAGAAAAAAGATTAATGATTATTCTACTAATGTGACTTATAAAGAAAATATGAAGAGGTTGCATTAATTTTATCAATGCTCCTTTATTGATACAACTGATGAGATGTTACTCGTCATTAAAAAAAAAAAAAAAAACAAAAATATTTCCAAATGTTTTAAATAGATTTATTATAAAATGATTTTATTAGTTGTAGAATGGACTGACAACATTTATATTACATATACTCATTTACCAAAGTTATAATATTATTCTACTATAAATTTGTCACGCCAAAATAAAATAAAAAATAGAAAAAAATATATATATACATAATCAAAATTATATCACACGAAGGAAGGTGTTATAAAGAGCTAATACTCGTCAACTGCGAGTTATATTTAAGAACCTATTTCAAGATAAATATATGTATTTTGCTTTTATTCAATGACCCGCGCATGTGATCTTACTTTTTGTGAGTCTATCACTGTTTAGCATAATATTGCTTATACAGCTAAATTTATTTGAATTGAAAGGTAAATGTTAATAAAAAGTATACATTTCTTATATACGATTTCTTTTGTTTCGTTGAGTAATCGATGATTAAGTCGATCTATCCATGAACTTTTTATTTTAGCCCATTTAGAAGATTATATATCTAATCTATCCACTTTTTGAATACATCATTTAAATAATTTCAAAGTTATTTATAATATAGATATTCTAAAATATTTCGTTTAGACGTAAAATAAGTAATCGACGGGTTTTATTTTGCTTTTTCTTTTTTTTTTTTCATCTTTTTTTTATTTAAAATTTTCGACACATCATTATATATATACATTACTCTTGCCTACATTCATTTAAAAACTGCTGTTACATTACATATTATAGACATACCTATAATCTCTTAAAATAGTTTAATTGCGACTACTCTAAATCTTACAAAGTGAGAATTCAACGATCGAAGATAAAACCTGTTTTAAGATAATAATTTTATCTTTTTAATTTTTTTTTCTTGCTCCGTTTACAATAGTACAAAGAAAAAATTAAGATGATCATCAAAATTGAAAAAAAATTTCTTTTTATTTTCCTAATAAAATTCAAGTTATAATAAATAAAATTTAATTATATATATATATATTTTTTATATATATTTCTTTTTAAACTCGCTTAAAGTCTAAGGAAATTTTTATTTTTATCACGAATCTAAAATTGTTTTTTTCTTTGCAGTATAGGAAATATTATTGCATTCTCTACTGATAGCATTTTACATGTTTTAATGAATTTCTCAACTTGTCTTGTACATTAAATATCAATATATATATATATATATACTTTGTACGTATATATACATATATATTATACGTATGTATATGTGTATATATAATATATATACACATAGATGTATGCGCGACTTTCTATATTTCGCATACATTTGACGAATACGCGTTACACATATAACGACGCAAAATATATTAGGCACAATTTTTCTTTAATGTCGATAAATTTTAATGTCATCATTATTTTCTCCACTAATAATAACGGAGCAAAAGAGCGGTACGTTACATACAATGGTTTTTAAAATTTTTAGAAGATTTATTTGCGAGAAAATATAAAAAGAAAGAAAGATCGTTAATTCAATTTAAAAATAAATTAATGACAATCGAGGATAAGATGGTGAAGCAAAATATAAAAAATGAAATATAAAATGAAATATAAAATATAATGTTATACCATTTTGTTCTTAATGTGCGTGTGTTCTATTTATTATACTTAAAAGTATATATATTACTTTAAAAACTAATTTTTATTTTTATTCGGAACTAATATTATTTTTTATAAATATACGTTTTCTTAAAAGTGTTCAGAAACGTAATGTAAAATATAATATTTTATTAACAAATTTTTAAATATTATATTTTAATGAAATGTATAATAATTTATAATTGTTATTATTATTATTTAGACAAATTATTGTTCATTTAAATATTTCTCTCGACAATATACTATTTATAAATACAATAATATGTTATTGTATTTATATTTCATTAATTTCATTATCAATAATATATTACTACCACTTTATGAACTAAACATAAAGAAAAAAAGATAAAGAGGTATATTAAACAAAATTAAAAGTTTATAGGCAAAAAGCTTTTAAAAAGAAACGTATATTCGAAATATATGAGAAGTATACATTTATAAAACTGCAAAAGCAAATATGTATTTGTTTGTATTTTTCTTTCTTTTTAATATTATCTTTATTACTATGACGGGGAGATAGCATAATAACATTACTCGTGTTACATTTGTTCGTTTTGTTTCTTTTTTTCTTTTGTTTTATATAAAAATAGTATCTCCTTTAAAACTTTTGTTATATATGCAACTCTCGAGAATCTAGTTGCGTATACCCTTGTATAGGCTCATTTAAAAAAGAATTCAAAAGAAAGAGATAAAAAAAAAAATAAAAATAAGAATAGTTTCCTTTTTCTTTTTGAAAATTTAAAAATGTAATTTTCTGGACACCTTTTTATAGAGAGATAGAGAGAGAGAAAGATGAATAGAAACAATAATAAAAAATAAAACAATTTGACTTATCGCGAATAATATAAAAACATTTCTAATATAGATACACAGAGATAGTTCCCGTGGAATAATTTTCTATTATTTATAACTATATGCACGCACATTTAAATGGCTAATGGTTCCCGTATTAATAATATAATGCTGCTTTATAGAATATCAACAGCGGAGAATGTTTTATTTTTTTTTCTAAAACGCCCGAGACGAAGGGTGGAAAGAGTAAGGGGTTGAGAGAAGCTTCATCCGAGAGGGATGAAAAAAATCAATTTGGAAATATACAAATGCCTATTTTCGTAATTATAAACAAATATTATTTTGATGCATTGTAAAATAAATCTTTTCCTTTCTTTTTGTTTTTTTTTGCTTGAACTAAAATAGATATAATCAAACGAGACTAATAATGCCGTTGTTAAAATTCAAAAACGAGTGTTTTTCTATGGTGTTTTATACGATTGGAATTACATAAAAGATTTGTTCGGTTCTTAAGAGAAATTAAATACATACATATACATATATGTATATATGTATATATATTCCGAACTATAGAAATATACATATATAAAAATTAAACGCTTTATTGTACATTATTGATAATATCAGTCAGCAAATGATCTCCCATAGAATTTGAATTCTATGAAAATATAGACCGCTTTGCATATTTTCATACATTGCAGACCAAGGTCTGACTAATCATCAATAAAATTGCTGTTTTGATGCTTCCAGTTTCAATTTAATACGTCAATTAATTTTTTTTGCTTTTTTTTATTATATTTTATTTTAGACTTTTTGATTAATTTCTATCTCGATTATGGACAAATTACTAGTTTAAATGAAATTTCATTGAAAATTTTTTAACACGTTAAACGTGTCACGCTGCACCGTTCCCTACGGATCTTATGTTCTTCTATAGCTGACAGATCATCGTGGCCTAAACGGAAAGCTTCATGAAAGAAGCTTGTCGCTTAACATGTTAAAAAAAAAAAAAAAAAAAAAAAAAAAAAAAAAAAAACAAAAGAACGATAAAAATCAATGAAAATAGAAAAAGAAAATTTTCGAGACCCGGTCCGCAATGTTAAAATACATCGTCATATTTAAGATATATGCATTTCATCGAAATTTATTAGCTACATCATCATAACGAATTTAAGTAAATACTAATAAGAATAAACACATGCATACGCACATAAATACACCTACATACATATGAACACATTTCCCTTTGTGCTCATAGCAACAAACATTTTTCACAGTTCACAAATGTATAAGTCACAGCGCCGCATAATCTCGCATGCGGTGCATCTCTCTAATAACTATTTAAGCAATAATTCTTTTCACACTATATCATAATTATCGAAATAAATGGAACTTAATATTAACTACTTTCTTAGGCTCTGAACGCGACATCCCCCTTTTTTATATAATTAAAATCTAAATAAAGACTTATTTTTCTTTCTTTTTTTCTCCCTTTCTTGTTTTCTTTCCTTTTCTTGCAATAGATTTGTACCCGCAATAACAAGACGGTTTTTTTTTGTTTTTTGATACGCCGTGCCGTATCGCAAAGAAGAAGATATATTTGTCTTCTCTCTTTTCTTAAACGGATTCTTTCCATTTCTTTCATATTGTATATAAATGTTAAATAAACCTCGGTAAGGCAGTGACGGTACGTTGGTACGCGTATGGCAGAGGAGGTGGGGCGGAAATATGTCCTTGATGTTGACGAGGAAGCGAAGAACGATTTAGACCTACTGTTCCGGTCGAAGGTGAAATATGTTGTAGAATATGTGACGTTCCATCGCCAAGATCTAATTCTTGATGTTCCATCAATTGTAATGCTCCAAACGATGCAGTAGCCATTGCTACATCTGGCATTACTCCGGATAAATGACCATCGCTGCATGAGCTATTTTCTTGTTGCTAGAAAACAATTTCAATCATTCTTCTAATTATTTAAACAACGTATCTACGTAAGAAAAGAACCAAAAATTATTCTAAATATTTATATATATATGTGTGTGTGTATATATGTATATTACTTACTTTATTATTGTACAAAAAATACAGTTACATTAATACTGTTGCAATCATAAATTTCAAGAGAAAGAAAGATAAAATAAAGAAGAAAAAAAAAAAGAGTTCTAAATGGTATAGAAAACGCTACGGTCTATACCACCAAGGAATGTACACGAATTTTAGATCAAGCTAAGAGAAAGCGTTCACAAATTAATGATATTATTTCTTACCTCTACAAGAAGTCTGTTATTCTCTCCTTCAATAACTACGGCCGGAAGTTCGTGCCTATCAGCGTAAGATGAAGCCGGCCGAGGAAATGTCATATTTCTTCCGTAATACGAAGGTGCGGAAGTTCTCGCATTAATATCCATATCCGGCGAATTAATATCTTCGATTCCAGTCATATTACTATCTTGCTGTTTCATAAAAGACGCAGTGTTCTGCAAAATAGATCAACATTTATATTCATTAATTAGGTGCCTTTGATCAAATCTTTATCTTCATTAATTCGATTTAATACACATATAAACGAATATAAAAACGATAAAGAAGAAATGCCATCTACTAGAAGATCTATTAAAGAATCTATCAAAGAATCTATCAAAGAATCTATCAAAGAATCTAATTTGCAAATGTACCGGTAAGTTTGATATTATATATATTATTACGTCAGCGAAATATGTAAATGCAATACATTTGCAAACTTATATCGAATGCTAAATTATCATTTTCTTAGAGATATATATATAATAATACTGACGCAAAATGTGAATATCGATTGTTATCAATTCTCATTTATAATGCAAACGTTATTTAACAAACTACTTAGTTCGCTTTTCAAAAAAGAATTGACGCGTCATTTGAATAAAATATTTTGTCACTATTCCTACAATAATTATTAGTTTCTAATTATAACATTTGAGTCAAACTTTTATTTTTTTCAAACATTTATATAGACTCCGTAATGCACAATAATATATGTTATTATTCAAGAGGTAACGTTCATACGTTCTCGGTGAATATAAATTAGAATTACGATTAAATAGTGAATTTAATGTAATGATAAGGAAGAACGCAATGACAAAGAGAACGATGACTACCCGGTTAGTACATTAATACGAATAAATTGCAACTGCAAATTAACGTAAAGTAGAATGATAACGTCCTACTGCTGTGACCTAACTCTGGCTTTAATCCAGCGAATGCAACTAGTTGAAAAATAGAGATGTCATTAATAGAGTATAGTATGGGGGAAAACAAAGGTCAAAGTCAGGCGCATCGAGTTGAAAGCTTGTCTCTCAGTTCTTGCAGTTCCATCGCGCCTAACTGATCTGTCATGTGAGTCTGCGTTCAATTACTAAACAAACATTTCATTATATTGATAGATGATAATATTTACACGATTTTTACTCGAGTATTCCGATGTTTCTAAGTTTCATCGCTGGTTAAAATTAAATAGTAAACTATTTTTGAATATCTTTCCCGTATTTGTTAAACGAATCATTTAAATGGAACAAGTAAAATTCGCTAATCTTGTTGTTTAATTTATTTTAATTCTCTGAATAAAAATTTATTCTTTCATATAATCGCGTCATATTGTAGTTAGATTAAATATTCATTTATAACTTATCTGCATACATGGTCCAATTTATACAAGAGAATTTTAAATAGATTCTCTTTGGCCTACAATTCGTTCGGACTTGCGAATGTTACGATAAATTCATAACAGCAAAGTTTAATGTATTATTGTGTTTAAACGTTCCGTAATATCGAAGACAACTTACTGTATTTTTAATTGTATTTAATTAATATATGTATCAAATCTTTCCTTCTCTCTTTTTTGGACAATTTATATTTTTATCGAATAAATTTTGAGCGATTATTATCTCAAAAATGTAACTAAAACAACAAGTGACGATTTCATAATTAATAATTATACTTCATCGCATGTCTATCCTAATAAATAACTTGGAAAATAACAGATCATTTTTGTTCTCACGCACAATTGCACACCGCACATCAGCACGTCAGACTTTTCGAATGTTCTGTTAAAAACACGCTAATACATACTATCAAGCAATATTTGAATTGTAAGTTGTTCGTCTTACAAATAAGTTTATTATTTTAAATGTTTTAACAATAGGAAAATAAAAAAAGCCTAAAGATAAATTTTCTGATATAAAAAGAGATATAAAATAGAATTGAATTTTATTTTATTACGCGATTTGAAACTATTTGGAAACAATAAAAGAAAGAAACGAGAAAAAAATCTATAAGATAATCCAATTTATTTATTTATTTATTTTTTCATATGAAGCGTAGAAATTGTATCAACTTAGTGAAGCTATTTTTTTAAAAAAGGATATATATTATACCGATAAGATACCCACGAAGAACATACTTCTCGGTGTGTGATAGGTCTTATCCAATCATTAAATTGTTTATTGTGGTTAAATCGCTTAGGAATATATCTCATGTGCAAGTACTAAATTTTTAATTTAAACCTTTACAAGATAACTAATAAAGAGAGAAAGATAAACGAAGTAAGTTTTATGATAGAAAATAATTATTTTATAACTAGGCCATCATTATAAGCTGATTTCCCGTATCAATTTATTGATAGATTATACGAATCGCTTACGTCGTCAATTTTATGTGATAAATTCTCCTATCTTTATATCATTACGATTAATATCGTTTTTATTATATTATTATAATATTAGATCAGAAAATATTGTATTTGCAATACTTGATAATAATATACATGTGCCGGTAACTAGGTTACAAAAAATTGAACAAGTTAATTTTATATACGATTTATTTTATATTATTATATTATTTATATATATATATATATATTATAAAATAAATCATAAGAACAATTTTGTTTAATTTTGCGACTTAACCCATTGTTATAGTTATCGAAAAATTGTAATAAATGTATCGTGGCAACTTATTTCTGAGAAAGATAAAGAACTTTTGTTTGAAATTTATCGCTTATGTTAAATAGTTTCTAACTGTTAAATATTCATGCATTAAACACCGAAGACAACACAACGCAAAAGCGATAGATTCTAACGTGAGCGAAAGAGTTCTCATTTTTTATTCATTGTAACCGACACAAAAGAAGTCATTTACATGTTCATAATAATAAATGTCGATTCGAAATTAATTTATCTATTTATTCATACTTTGTTATTAGTTATGGTAAATTAAAATTTTGTATCAAATTCAACTATGATATAAAATATCTATTTACAAATTTTTGAAATAATATAAAAAATAAATATATATACATCCAATTCTGTTTTTACACGAATTTTCTTTTACACGATTTTGATTTAACACGAATTAGGAAAAAAAATTTAATTCTCTTTTTACACGACTTATTTTGATTTAACACGATCCACCCAAATTCTAAGAAGTAAATTTTACTTTACTTTTATTTTTATAACTACGATATTGAAGACGAGGAATTAATTAATAAATCGGCCGGGCCAAATGTAACCAAAATGTCTCATGTTAGAAGGAATCGGTCAGTGAGGCACATCTCAGATTATTTTCACATTTAGCACACGTTTAGTAATCCATAAGAATATTCATTGTGCCCTTAAACATGGCGTATATATTCAGTCGTTTGCGAAAAAACGCGGATTGGCATTTGACAATGAATAAAATTTTTGTATGCGTAACTCATATTATATTGCCTAATTTTTATATTCATGAATTAGTGACATGTTTTTTTCCTTTTTAAATGATAATTTACTTTGTATGATACATGTGCAATCTTTATGAAATAAAATGTTTAAGATCCTAACATGAAAACTCATAGTTTATTGTATTATTTTTGCTGATTTCTTAAAACTGGAACCAATCTTCTATTTTTCCATATATGGAATATATTTTTTTACACATATTTTTCGGGAACTATATCTATCGTGTAAAAATAAAATTACGTGTATATATATAGAGAGAGATATAAATCTATAGTTTTATCGTATTTTGAAAAGGATAGATAGATAAAAGTGAGTGTCATAATCATTGATATTTCATCAGACCTATTGTATTCAACACTCCCATTCGATTTTTTTAATTAGAAAACATTTCGTACTAATGTAACGTTAGGCATACAGTTAAATTAAATGTTACTTTAATTGTTATATTTTTTAATTCGCTAATCGCGATTATTTTGACAACAACAAAAATACTCCACCCTAATATTTTTATATATTTGTTTTTATTTAAATGTATGATAATAAAAACTATCGCATGCTTTGTTATAGGGCAGAAATGTGCAAACTAGAAACGTCGCTACCAATAGAAGACTTTGAGGGACTTATGAAACAATCACTTGGATCTGGTTTAGAAATAAAGCACGTAACATGGAAACATTTAACTGATCCAGGAGAAAATTTTGGCAGTCTTATAGTGGCAGTTACTATCAATTTCATACAAAATTTTTCATCAAAGACGATGAACTTAGTTGTTAAACTTCCACCAGAATCTCCCTATCAAATGGATTTATTTAATAGTCCATTGACATTTAAAAAAGAATTGAAATTTTATAGTGACGTTGCACCAGCACTTGCAGATATTTATCATTCGCTTAATTTGAAAAATGAATTTTTCATACCACGCTTCATTGGGGGAAGATTAGGTTTAAAAAGTCCTGACAAATTTGATTCTCAGGCTGCCATTATTTTAGAGAATCTTACATTATCTGGTTATACCGTAGAAGATCGAATTATGGGAATGGATTTGGATCATGTTAAATTTGCTGTTAAAAAATTGGCTAAGTTACATGCAATGATAATTGGTTTAAAAGTCAAGAGACGAGATTTCTTTGAAAACACTGTACTACCTACTCTAGTACCCCCAGGTAATGAAACTGCGCTGAGGGCTGTTAAGGATATGATTAATAAAGCTCATGAAAATTTAAAATGTATAGAAGAAGCTAAACCATATTTAGAAAGTATTGAAGCTACATTAAAATCTTTCAGCATGGATAATGTAATTAATAAAGAAGATTTATGGACAACAATTGTACATAATGATTTTTGGGTTAACAATATGTTGTTTCGCCATGATGCTTCTGGTAATATAATTGATTTAAAAATAGTTGATTTTCAACTTTGCATTTGTAGCTACGGCATAGAAGATCTTATATTTTTCTTAATCTCAAGCTCTAAAAAAGAAATTCTTGATAATAACTTAGATGATATGATTGATTTATATTACGATTCTTTTATCGACGTTTTAAAAACGTTAGAAATTTATACGGAGCATTACAATAAAAGTAAATTTTTAGAATTGTTGAATAAACATGCACATAGAAAATTTTCACAGTGCATTTTTATGGTTCAAGTAATACAAGCTTCTCGAATCAGTCGTTCAGAATTGAAAAATAATGATAATAATGTAGATTTGCTTAAAAGAGAATCAAACAATATAGGCAATCAAAAATTGTTACATATAGTGAAAACATTTGAAAGAAAGAATTGGTTATTAAAATAAAATAATATTTTGTTTAAATTAAAGGATAGAATGTTCAAATTATGATGCGTGTTATATCATTATTTACGATTATAAACAATACTTATGGAATATAAATATGTAATCAATATTACATACTAGATTATTTAAATTAGTAAAATAAATCATACTCACTTCTAAGATATCCGCTACCGCATCCGGTAAATTGAACTCTCTAACGACTCTTAGACGCACCTGCCTATTTATTTCGCTTCGCGAAGATAAAGGTAAATCTATAGCTCGTAGACAACTTGGAGATTGCCTTAATTTTTGTTCCCGTTTAAGCATAGCAGCCATTGTTGATGAATCTGGAACTAAATATTTTTCATAATGTAATATTATTTGTAAGACTAAAAAATAAATATAGCATAGTTTATTTATAGGAAAAAAAGAAAAACTATACACAACATATACGATACATTCCTGTAAAATATTATCGAAAACTAATTAATATATAAATGTAATTGAAATAAAAGAAAATGTAATATTTCAAAAGATTATATAAATAAGTGAAAAATAAAAAGTACCTGGAAATGCAGCTGCAAGTACATCTACACCAGCAGTGCCCATAGTTCTTGGCTTTTCATCAACCATATATAATGCATCTGGTATATCCGCAACATACCGTGTTCTTTGCAATCTGATAAGATCTGTATCTTGAACTATCTGTTCCTCGACTAAAGACTACAAAAAATTCATTAAACAATAAATATATTTATTATATAAAATACGTATTTAATATACATTCAATAGAAAATAAGAATTACTCATAATAAAGTTGTTCGTATATTATAAATATAATTATTTGTACCTTAATTTCTTCATAATAAGGCATGAATAATCTTGGTCTAACAAAAAACCCATTCTTTTTTCCACCTCTTATCCAAGCATTTGTATATAAGCTATCTCTTCCATCTCCTATCATGTGACTAGGAGGAGTAGAAACCAAGCCTCTTCTGATAGCCTAATAATAAATAAAAAAACAATTAATGATTTTATTCTTTATCTTTTATATTCTTTTTTAAGTGACTTTATATATATAAAAAAATACTAGTTATGTATCTTATATTTAATTATTAAAAAAATAATATCTCACCTGAGTTAATACTTCACTGTTGTGTGGCAAGATATGGTCAATTCTGACAAGTGGTAGTAGTTCACTAAGTATTTCCCGTAATTCAATATCACTAAGATCTTTCTTTTTAACTCCCTTTCTTGTTACAGAGTGTACCGTATGATTTAATAAATTTGGTTCCCTATCTTCCATACGTCGAACTAATTCATGTTCGCCCCATTTTAAAACTGCCTGTAATATTTCCAACTCACTTGCTTGTAGAAAATGACTTTGCAAAACATTAACTAGATGTGCATGATCCAATTGATGAAGAATCGACGAAGAAGCGATTGATTGAAATTCTTCTCTTAGATAATGTAATGCTTGTCTATGAACCCATGCTGATCCATGGGGTTGACTACCCCATCTATAAAAGAGAGAGAAAGAATAATTATTTTTAATTATACCTTTGCACTTCTATATTTTTTATTAATGAAAATAAAATATTGTATCTAAAAGTATTCTTATATTTAATATATGCATGATAATATTATTTTACTTTTAAAATGAATTCACCTGAGTACTGTTGGAAGTGATTCTAATGTCAGACAATCTAGAATAATATCTTCACAGCCTTGAGATAATATATCTAACTCAAGAAATCTACCAATTTGATATAATTCCATTGCTTCTTCTAAAGGACTTGGTCTCATTCTCCCTGTATGAGTTAAGGCTTGCACCTATTAATTTATATTGTAACGTTTAAGAAATATTATATTGTAATAATGAGAATATATAAATAATGTAATTACCTCACCAAGACTACCTGCACTATTTCCACAACCATTGCCTCTCAGTATTAATGAGAGATCGACGGTATCTAAATAAACAGCATGTAACAAAACTCTAGCATATCTTTTCGGTATTACACTTTCATCCAAAATAATTCTAGTAGGTATATGTAACGTTCTTTCCGTACGATCTTCTCCGGACTTGGTACGCCTTTGTATCAAATTTCTAAAAAATGGCGATCTCGCAGAAAGTATTGCTTTATGGCATGGTAGCTCTAATTTCGGTCGAAATCCGTATTCAGAACAGCCGCTGTCTGGTCTTTGACAATCGCTGTCTGATGTAAATACTAATGCAGCGTCAGCATAATCACCGGTATCAAGTAAATATCTAAGATCTTGTTCTAAAGGATTTAATGATCCAAATTCTTCCCCAAGTCGTTGTAATATATTTGTTCCAAATGTTGCATCATGTGGACAAATATCACCAGTGTACAGGTATCGCAATAAAGCAGAAAATGTCTGAACTTCTAAATTAGGTGTTCTCAAATCTAAACATATTCGAGCACCATAACCTACAGTAATAAAGTAAAATAATAAAGACATATATAAAATATATTGTTTAATAATTTTAAAATTCTAAAATAATTAATAGAAAGAAGAAATTTTGGATATGTACCAGGATATCCTGCTAATAAATCCCTAAAATATGGACAACGTGCGGATAATATGGCCCTATGAATGGGAAAGCATGCACCTTGATAAACAAGATCGGCATCTGAACACTGCTTGTAATCGTACAGTAAAGATAGATCTTGTTTGAATGTAGCAGCTGGAGGTCTGGCTAATTCTGCTTGAACATGAAGATCCTTTAAAGCAGCTAAGGCTTCGTATTCTTCTAATAGTGCTATTGTCTCTAAATGGCTCCATGTCGATATCATGTCTCTAAAAATCCTGCCGTGATCACATACTTTAGATGAACGACGTTTTCTAATAAACTTTTTACGCAGTGTAGCAAATCCTGTCATTTTCTTTTTTCTTTCTCTATAATAAAAGATATAAACAAATTGATCGCATAATCAGCTTATTAAATATTTTATCTTTTAAATAGAATATTTAATACCTAATAGCAAGTCCATGTTGATCGTAGTTGCCAGAGGGCGAAAGCCTAGCTGCTTGAACCGAATCACCACCAACGCTTGGAACACTTGAAGATGCGGATGCACCCATTCTACGGATCATATGAGAAGCATCTTCTCCCCATCCACTCATGAACCAGCAACCTCTTTTATTATCACTATTTGTTTCCCTTGTTTCTCTACTTTGCAATGCACATGGAGTTAAAATCCTCAATACATTCATAGTTCAACTACCAACCTGAAATAATCATATTAAAATACTCTGACTAATTCTTTATTATATATAACAGCAATTATTTATTTTCTTATCTGTAATTTGTTAACAAAGACGTAAATTAAAAGTGATTATCTGTAAGTAAATATGTAAATTTACTGAAAAATTAAATGCCCTATTGTCACATTAAAATGTTATTACAGTATAAAAACAAAACAACACTGAATGCATATTCAAATGACAAAAGCAAATATGTCTTATCACGGATATTATCATCAAAAATTCTATTTTTCGTGTTAACGTAAAAATAAAAGAAAAAATAAATCATTCTCTACTATATTTTGCGAATGCAAAATATTAAAATGATAGAAAGAAAACTAAATCTAATGACCTATATCGACTATTAACATGGAAACATAGCAACAATTAATATTGAAAATAAATTTTAGTACCTTGGTCCTTTTTAAACATGCCTTTCACCCATCATTTCCATATTTGTACTGTAAAACGTGTTTGTGTGTGGATATAAATTGAAGCCAATGATCATCACAATGCATAACGACGGCCATGTTTACACTCAAACTGCAGTGTATAGTTTAATAAAAGTTCAAAGCGTAAAGAATTTCATTTATATATCCACATATCCATGATCAGAATAACCGTTTAATAACACGATCTAAATTAAAATTAATGATTACATTTATCCGATTAACATAGTTTTATTATAAATACGATTTAACTTAATACGAATCAGCTGTTCCATTTTTTCACAAATTATTATCGTACTACACCGTATATGCACTATATTACGAAGCGATGCTTCGTTAAACATAGGTTACGCCTACACTGCCATCTAACTCAGTTTACCTAAACAGTAACCAAGTGGTAATAGGTATTAGAATCCTGTGTATACAGTGTATAGTATATACCATCAAATATATGCACCACTCGATGCATTCGAATAATGCACCTGTTAGTTGACAATATCTAAATAAATAAATGAAATAAACTATTTTTTGTAGATATCACTTTAACGAATCTAGAACGAAGAAACTTTTTGTTAACAAGATTTTATGTCTCTCTTTCGATAAAAACAATAAAAATTATTCAAATACGTTCTTGTTTAATGTATTATAATTAAAATTAATAAATTATTTTTTGGCAGGATTCAATATACAATATACGAAATAGCTGTATGTTGGTTCGCGCGAAAATACGAATACGTTAAACGCATTCGAAAATCCATCAAGAGTATTTGTTCTTCTTTTGTTGGACAGAATGTCAAGCTTAATGACGTAAGATAAAACAAAGAAAAAGAAAAAGAGAAAAAGAGAGAGAGAGAGAGAGAGAGAGAAACTGTGAGATCATGTAATGTGATGTCATCACATACACATACAAATGCACAAAGCGTAACACACATGTAGGAAAATTTTTTGTTGCATTTTTCGCATCGTTGAATCTGCGAATAGAGTTGATCATGCACGTGTTTCAAAGAGAACGTGCATGTGTATACAATACATGCAAAAACAAAACTGAGGAGAAAAATGTTTCTATATATATATAAATGCAGGCCAAGTCCACATTTAGGATGAAGGTTATTAAGAAAAATGGGGCAGTCGAGATCCGGAAAGAAGTCTTAAAGCTCGTACTTAATAGTAGATGAGTAACGGACAAATATATCGTTAGAATCTTGTTGAAGGATAAGAATAGATTGAAAAAATCAAAAGGGGGAATATATTAAATACGTCGAGGCAACTTGACAGTCAATCGGATTTGGCGGGAGATTCCCGGCATTGCTCAAGAGACATGTGCGATTAGAACGTGTTCACTGTCAAATCTCTCATATGAATAATTTTTATATTTAATTAATACATATTTTTTTATTAATATTAAATAATCTTATAGACTTTTCTCTATGTGTATGTACATACGAATTCTTTACTTTTTTTTTTTAAAGAAAGTAAAAAATATACAGTGATATGAAATTGATGGAAATCTATCTTATTAAATGGCGTCCTAAAGTAACGTAAAATTTCTTGGAAAAAGCAAAGATTACAGATGTTTTTTTTATTATTATGAAAATACTCGCTAAATGGGCGTAAAAATGTGCGATTATTATAAAAAATTGTATGCAATTATGTTATAAATAAAGAATGATTAGGTTTGACACTTTGATTGCTTAATAAATTGGTGCTTTATCGTCGCTAGTGTATCAGCTACTGATAGTTTCTCTTTTTAAGATAACGATAACTTTTTGAAGATAAATTCTTTTATATTTACTAAAAGATTATCTGCTATTCATTAACTATGTTAATATATCCAGTCACCTTAAATAAGGACAAGACGTTTAGCTATGAACATATTTAAAAGATGATGAATAAAAGTGCGTGTCGTGAGACGTGGTAGAAGAATATAATTTTACATAACGGTGGGGATATAGTTTTAACAGAAATATCCATCTCCTGGTGCTGTATGTGAAACTGATTTTGATTTCTATTTCTGCACAAGGTGTATGCAGGTGGAGAACAGTGACCTTTCGGAATAGTGTGTCAAGTTCTTATTGTATAAAAAAAGAAATAAGGGGTAAGGATATTTTACAATTAATCGAGCACCTGCTACAACGATCTAATATCGTTTCATTTGTGAACATGATTTTTTTGTTTTTATACAATTTTTATAAATTTTTTTGTTCTCAACCAGTTTTTTTACATTATCGAATTTAAAAGAAAATAGAATATTTTGTAAAATGTTTTAAATATTATAGTTAATATGTCATAGAAATTGAAACTTTTTTTAATGGTCGATATATGTATGACAAATATATCCTATCATATAGTAGCCATAATTAAATAAGTATTTCTAATATAGTTGTAATATACGAGTCATAATTAATATTTTTGAAATTTCATCTAAATATTTATCTTATTGTTTGTAAATTATTTATTTCATAATAAATTTCAAATCTATATATATATATATATCTATGAAGTTTGTTTAATTGTCCATATGTTTAATAGAATATTATATATTTATATAAATGATTTTGTACTGTATGTGTATTACATATAAAAATATATATATCATTTACAATTTCTGTTATTGTTATTTATATATGTAATTGTTTTCTAATTTAGTATTATATTAGATAATTGATTTACTTATATATCTATGTGTAAAATCATCACATCTAATTAACATATTATTTATAGAAAATGTCAAATGATGTATATACAGATATATGGTACGATGTTATTCCACTTCACCATAGGCCAGATTTAGTTAAAGAATGTTGTAAATTACTCAATACAGAATGGCCAAGAAGTGAAACAGCTCGGTATGTTATATTATAATATCTTTAAACATCGGAATAAAATAGTTCCTAGCGTTACTAAAGTATTACGTAAAGCAACATTTCTCAGTTCATTTATACTAATATTTCCTCTTCTGTTATTTTAGATTAAAATCTTTAAGAGTATCTTGTGATGAATTTCCTACGTGTCTGATTTTATTAGATAGAGAAAGCCGAGTACTTGGTCATTGCAAAGTTTCTTTGATACCTAAAGTACGTCATAGTTGTTACATCGAATCAGGTAATTCTATATATGATTACTTTTATAAGAATTTAAAAATATTCAGACAAATATTTATGATTTATATTTGTATTTCAGTTGTAGTTGATAACAAATCCAGAGCTCAAGGATTGGGATCTAGATTGTTACGTGGGACAGAAGAATATGTGGCAAGGAAAGGTTTCAAAATGGTATACTTAATAACAAAAGGTCAAGAACTATTTTATATTAAAAATGGATATAAGATTTGTGACCCCATCGAAACGTGTGGATTTAGAAAATTTGTACCTCCTATTACCAAAACCGAAGCAAAGCATAAAGAAAAAATTACTACTTTTTCTGGTCCCCCACCCCCTCCAATGCCACAATTAGTATTTGAATATTTTGATATAAGAATGCTATCTCAAAAAACACACATGGTTAAAAAATTATGATAATTATATTTTATAGATTTTTTCAAAATAACTTTTTTGCATTTGAATTTATTATTTTTATGAAGATAGCCATCCAAAATGATAATCCTTGACTTTATTCCCGAGTGAATTATGACTAATATATAACACAGTTGATTGATTGATTTTATGTTTTTAAGTATCAAATGTTACAAATATTTCCTGCATGTGTATTTTATTGATTTTGATTACTTTTTGGAATTATCATTTTATTTAAATCAATATGTAGGATATTAGGTACCAATGTTTATATTTAAATATTAGAAGCTAATAGAAAACTTAAGAAATAATTTTTTCTTACGCTTTGTATATATATATATTAACTGTTATTTTTATGGCCTTTAAATTAGACATTTTGGTAGATTAGAATTTTATTTTGGTAATTCGCTTAGCATAATTATATCTTACAATATCATACATATTTATTTTCATATAATAATTGGGTCGATCGATTTTATTATGCTTCCCATCATATTTTCAAGACTGATTTGTGTGAATAATGTACAAATAGATTACAATACTAACAATATATTGTGCATATATTTATCTACAAGACCATAATTCATAATTATGAGCTAGTTGCAATACCACATATTTTTTGATAATGATCTGATTGTTCAAGGCAATCTACAAGAAATGCTCCCAAAGCGTATTTTGAAATGGCACGACCTGGAGATTCATCGTGTTTTATAACATATTCTAAATTATTTGAACCTGTAAAATAATTGCAATAATTATAACAATCAGATTGATTGAATTTTTTAAGATATAAGCAAATCGATAAGAAAATGTTTCTGTACTAGAAATATGTGGTGGTAATATAGCAATCCATTGTAATCCACTTTCTTTCAGAAGATCAAACATACGTTGATGATCTGCATTCAAATCTTTGAATATAGCTGGTACAGCATCAGGCTTATAGAATAAAAATGCTATAAAAAAAAAATGAAAGAAAATACAAAAAATTTTATTTTTATAAATAAGATTTTAGCATGTTTGATAATAATCTTAAAATGATATTTTACCTGACAAACATACGGAAACCAATTCAACGTTATGCATCTTCATAGCGTCTAATATATTTTTCATACCTTCCGATAGTATGGTAGTTGGTTCTTATGGTAATTGAAAAGAAATATTTATTTATAAATATATTATTTGTTCACACATATGTGTGTGTGTGAATAAGTAAACTACATATTTACTATAAGTGTAATAATAATATCATTCTTACTAAGATCATTTCTAGTGCCAAGTGCAACAACAACAGCATCTCTACCAGCTACGGCTTTTGAAACATCTGTATCGTTGGTGACATCTCCAACAATTATGTCCACCTTGTCTTTAATGTTTTCCGGTATCTTGGCTTTGTCTCTTACAAGAACTCTTACATCCATACCTAAGATAATTTATTTTTCTACTACTAGGTATTAAGTTTCTATGATCAAAATCATTATATAAAGCAAAGCATTAAAGATTGCTTGTAAAAGGATGATTTTTCATATTCCACAGTATACAAATATAGCGTGATAATACTGATATCAGCAGAAACTGTATATTTAAAATATTGAGATGAATAAATGACACAAAAGCAAGTTATGAAGATGAAATATAAATATTAAATAGACAAATGACATTATTAAATATTTATTTTTTTAATTCATAAAGTCAATAAATATTAAATATCAGAATTAACATATATTCAAATTTATAACTTTCAGCACATAGAAGTATAATAATATTTGATTTCAATTAGTAACTAAGGACATTATTATAAAAGGTAAATATTTTTGTAAATTTTCATTTTTTTTAAAGAATAAATATAGAATTATTAGACAGATTATATATATATATATATATATAACCAAACATATATATTTATAATGTAGACAGTATAAATAATTATAATAATTATATTGAAAAGATTTTTTGAAAATCTTACATTTAGCAAATCAATAAAATTGTATAAATTAATTAATCGGTTGTAATTTTAAATTTACATTACATAGAAGAACATTAAGAAACAATGAAATAATGCTTTGTCATGCACGATACAAGTACAAATGTATTGAGAATTCCATTTAACAAATATAACAATAGTTTCTTTTATAATTGAAGGTATCTTTAATTATACAAATTACCCTTTTCTACGGCATGGTTTAAAACACAGAGTCCGGTATTTCCCGTAGCTCCGAATATTACAATCCGTTTCGCCATGATATTACAAATATTTTAGAATATGTATTTATCTCTCTATTTTAAAATGATATGGTATATCCGTAATATCACAATTTGATAATCACTAACAATTGTGTAGAATTGTGTCTAATCATTCAGTGTGGCTCCTATAAATATATATTAGTATGTGTTTATTATAGATAACTATAGCAGACGATAATATAATAGATGATATCAAAGTGATCCATCTGAGATACTTTCTGCGCACCTAGTAACCCTTTCAAATGCACTGCATCTACCGTAATAACCAATCAAAAAATATCTGGATTATTTCGAGTTCTCTGATTGGTGTTTTTAAATAACATGGTCGACTGACTCCAGTTTCTGAAAGTTCTTTCTGAAAGATGTCACGTTGGATTTTTAATAATATATTATTTTACATTTCGTTTATTAATGTATTCATATTTTATTATGCGGATACTAGTCTTGCAGCAGAACAAAAAAATGTCCTTCTACTTTTGGGTAAACAAATATATTTTATTTCTTTTTTTGATTATAATTATTGTATATTTTTGTGTATATATTTAATTTCAAATTAAAATAATTGAATTTGTCAATAATATTTAAATATAATATCTTGCTGTATAAGAATTATTGTCTTATTTATATACATAATTTTGTTATAATATATAATACACATATTTTTATGATAGTATAAGACACATGATTATTTTCACCATATGCTTTTATAATTAAATATAAAATAACAATTATAAATTAATATTTAAACAATGTACGCGCGTATTACTTAGTTCCTCTATTATTTTATTAAAAAATGAATCTAATTTAATATTGATGAAAAATAAATGTACATATGAATATTTTTATTTAATAAGTTTTTTTATTTTCTACTTTCAGCTGACGATGCTGGTTTTGAAATGAGATCTTACTTAAATAAAATTTGCCAATCACCTAACTTAGATTTATTAGCAAAAGAAAGTTTGTTATTTAATAATGCATATACTTCAGTTAGCAGCTGTTCTCCTAGGTAATATAAAATTATTATAAAATATTTCTTTTTATTTTTATCTAATCAAATATTATATATATATATATTTTTTTTTTATAGTCGTGCTGCACTATTAACTGGCTTACCAAGTCATGAAAATGGAATGTATGGATTACATAATGGTATTCATCATTTTAATTCATTTAATAATATTCAAAGTTTGCCAAAAATATTGCAGAAAAATCATATTAGAACAGGTATATAAAAATAATGTAAATAATTAAAAAATTGCAATGTTTTACTACGGATTTTAAATAATTTTTTTTTTAGGTATAATTGGTAAAAAACACGTAGGTCCAGATAAAATATTTTCATTTGACTTCTCGCATACTGAAGAAAATAATAATATACTACAAGTAGGACGAAATATCACTAAAATAAAACTTTTAACCAGGGAGTTTCTTTCCCAGAATAAAACACAGTATGTTTTTATTTTTTTTTTTAGATAAATTATTTTAGAGGGGTAGTATCGTATTATTAAATAATAAAATAATTATTTACAGACCATTCTTTTTATATATTGCTTTTCATGACCCACATCGATGTGGTCACACACATCCACAATATGGCAATTTCTGTGAAAAGTTTGGTAACGGAGATGTTGGAATGGGTACAATTCCTGATTGGCATCCGATATATTATCAATGGGATCAAGTAAAAGTACCATATTTTGTTCAAGATACTGAAGCTGCTAGAAGAGATATTGCTGCGCAATACACTACGATTTCTCGCTTAGATCAGGGTAACGAATGATTGATTTTTTATAAAAATATTAAAAAATTAATTAAATGAAATTTAGTATAACATAGAATTCATATTTTTATAGGCATAGGTTTGGTTTTGAAAGAGCTCGAAGATGCAGGCTATAAAGATAATACTTTAATAATTTATACGTCTGATAATGGGATTCCATTTCCAAATGGTCGTACTAATTTATATGATTCTGGTATGTTCAACAAATAGCATAATATAAATACAGATATTATTCTAACGAAAAAAATTATTTTATTAATTTTTTTATCTGATATAAGGTATAGCAGAACCTATGATGATTTCATCACCAATACATAAAGAAAGAAGAAATCAAGTAACGTATGCTATGACATCTCTATTGGACATAGTACCCACTTTGTTAGACTGGTATAATATATCTTATGAAAATGCATTGGATAAAAATGAAGTTAATCTACCAAATCTTACAGGCAGATCTCTTCTTTCACTTCTTATAAAAGGTAAATAATATATATTACATATCATATATTTGCTTTATTATAAAATATTTTGGTACTTATACAGAGCCACAGGAAGAGAGATCAATTTTTGCTAGTCAAACGCATCATGAAGTTACTATGTATTATCCTATGCGTGTAGTTAGGACCAAGCGCTATAAATTAATACATAATTTGAATTATAAGATGCCTTTTCCAATTGATCAAGATTTATATTTATCTCCAACTTTTCAGGTAATTTCTATAAGTTATTGATTTTTGTTTTAAAGATTATTATAAATATTTTCAATTTAATTAATATATAATTTTTTTTTATATATATAAAAGGATGTTCTAAATAGAACGAGTAAGAAACAACCTCTTCCATGGTATAAAACATTAAAGTCATATTATCAAAGACCAGAATGGGAACTGTACGATTTAAAATATGATCCTGAAGAAAGGAACAATGTATTTTTCAAATCTTCGATGAAGGTAAAGTAAATTCAAGTATCTACGTACATTATTAAATAATAAAAATATTAACTTAAAACCTAATTTTATAGAATATAGTGATCAATTTACAAAAACAATTGCTTGATTGGCAAAAAGCTACCAGTGATCCATGGGTATGTTATCCCCATGGAGTATTAGAAAATACCGGTGATTATATAAACAATCCGCAGTGTATGCCTTTATATAATATAGATTAGGAAATATGATCTTTTTTTAATAATTCTCTTTTTATACTCGTTAATTTTGTTATGTATTCAATGATATATGATCTATCAAGATAAAAAGTTTATTTCTATATTTTATATTAATGTATATACATATATATATATATATTTACAAATAAATAAATATATTAAAAAATACTTAATACATCGCTGTGTATCCTTGTTTTAGTTTGTTTCTCCTCGCAATAATTTTGCTATTCGTGACAACGAAGCATTTTTTGTATCTCTTTCACGATGTTTGTAAAGTATCTCATTTAAGTGATGAACATATGTTGAAGATTTATTGGCATTTTTTTCAATAGTTTTCAATTCTTTCGATATTTCACTGATCTAATAATAAAAACATAAGTTTTATTTCAGAGAAAAAAAATTATTATATAAAATTTTTAGAAGAGATCCGAAAGAAGGAATCATACATATTGTTCGTATCCTAAATAACGTTTATACTTTTGATTGTTTATATAAATTTGTTTGATTTGAATTGTTAATAGAAGGCACACAAGAAGGCTGCCCAGTAAAATAAAGGAATTTGTATTTTGAATTCCACGAAGGACAAGCATGACACTTTTTAAATTTGTTGTTGTGTTGTAATAACCCCAATATTTATGTACCTATAATGTTAAAGAATTTGATATAAAATAACAATTTTATTTTAATACATAAACACAAAAGCATATAATTCTGAATAATAAAGAAATACCTCAAAACACGTATTTAAATTATTAATTATTATATGTATTTACGAATAATAAAAGTAATAATACTGAATTATTAACCATAAATTAAAAAATAATTTTAATTTTTATTTGTCAATGACAATAAATTATCATGGATAATTAAAATATAGATAATGTTAAATGGGTACATGCGTGCAGATTTATGTACAATGTGTGTAATCATATAATATCGTATAAATAATATGTATATTCAAAATTAAAGCTGTTCACTACTATGCATCTGATGGGTGCAATGCAGTAACAAGCGTGGGCAAAATATAAACTAAAAGTGCAACAGAGGAGCAGCGTACCACCATGCATATTTAGTAACAGTGTATAAGCTTGTTAGATTATACTAATCTCTAGTTTGTGTTGGCTAAAGTATTAGTATTAGTAGGCTTATTCGATTTTTCAATTTTTTATCTGTGCATTAGATATCGAATCAAGATTATTTTATAATTATCGTTTGTTATAAGTGTTTAAATACGGGTGTACTAATGTTTAAACGAATGAGTTATTATCTAAATATTAATTTAATATATTATACGGACTTGGAATATTGTTTAAATTATTTGAAAGTATTAATTATTAAAGTTTACCCATACGAAAAGAAACTTTAGATACTTTTATGTCAGGCTAATAAAAACTTGAATGGTAATTCATTTTTGAACTAATATTCATAAGTAATTATCATTGTGACTACTCGATGCGCCACAATCGAGCTGCATATATTTTAGTTTCAGTTCATTTAGTCTAATCTATTCCATGGTACAAGGTCTGATATTGAAAATGGCAAATGGCAAGGGACTTTAAGGCCAGTTTAAGTAAACATTTGTGCATTAGTTGTTTTCGATCGGTTAAATGTGTCATCATAACAATGTAATGTGGACTGTGTGCGATGGCGAACAGAGACATAACAGGCCATCAGCAACAGTTCATTGAAGAAATTAATTACAATGAAATTGAAAGAGAGCAGGTAGTTCATCTAGTCGATTGCTATTCCTTTCGTTTATGATTTTCTATAAATTTTCTGTTGATGGTTCTTTCGGAAGATTTGTAACATTATACAATATTAATTAATGACAATTTTCTTTTTTTTTTATAATAATACATTTCTATGAAATTGAGTATACTTATTGTCAAAAGTAACCTCAAATCTTAATTTTTTTAATCGTGTACTTTTTTTACTAGATATATAGCTACCCAAAAACATAAATAATTTTAATTTATTATTTATACATACTTAACCATGGAAATATAATTTATTGTTGAATTAAAATGGTTGTTTGATTTGTTAATTATTTTTAATGACAGGTAGTTGGTAAGGGGTCTTTTGGAGTTGTATGGAAAGGAAAGTGGAGAGGCCAATATGTTGCTGTAAAGCATATCAATTCGGAGGGTGAAAGAAAAGCTTTCACGGTAGAAGTAAGACAATTATCGAGAGTATTTCATCCGAATATTGTCAAATTATATGGTGCATGTACCAAAAATCCAGTATGTTTGGTAATGGAATATGCAGAAGGTGGATCATTATACAATGGTATTTTATATTATAATTTTTTGTTATCTTATCTTCTATTTATACATTAAAAAATAATAACTCTTTGTATATGTTATAGTTCTTCATTGCAATCCGCAACCACGCTATACTGCCAGTCATGCAATGAGCTGGGCTCTTCAATGTGCACGCGGTGTAGCATATCTTCACAATATGAAACCCAAACCATTGATTCATAGGTAAATTAAATGAAGTTCTTTTTAGTTAAGTTAACTTAGATGAAGCTAATGTGTATTTAATATTAATAGGGATTTAAAGCCACCGAATTTATTGCTAGTCATGGGTGGACAAACACTTAAAATTTGTGATTTTGGTACAGCTTGCGATTTGAATACGTATATGACTAACAATAAAGGGTCAGCTGCATGGATGGCACCAGAAGTATTCGAAGGTTCAAGATATACTGAAAAATGTGATGTATTTAGTTGGGGTGTCATTTTGTGGGAAGTTCTCTCACGTAAAAAACCTTTTGACGAGATTGGTGCATCTGCGTACAGAATAATGTGGGCTGTGCATATAGGACAAAGACCACCCTTGATAGAAGGTTGTCCGAGACCTATTGAGGAATTAATGACAAAGTAAGATCATTATTACAGTATATAATATTTAATTTTTGAAAAAATATATATATATCTTTTTTCTATATTGTCATAACATTTGAATGTTAATATCAGATGTTGGCAGAAATGTCCAGAAGATAGACCTTCAATGGACGAAGTAGTGAGAATTATGACTATTCTATTTGAATTTTTTAACAATAATTTAGAACCTGTTGAATATTCCTTGGGTATGTTATATTATTAAATAATGGTATTTATTGTAGTAGAAACTATTTTGTAATATTACAAATTATATTTCTAACATTATTACATGTTTATACAATTAAACAGGTAGCGAAGCAGACGATATCGATGGCAACGAAGATACAAAAGATGATATTTTGGATATGGTAACGACTTTAGATACTCGGATAAATGGATCAGTGATTAATGGAACAATATGTCCAAACGTTACCCCATCTGTCAAACAAACTAATAATTTAACAGATAGTGAATTTAATTCGTATCCAGTGATTTCTCAACAGTCCTCCAATAATGCATCAACGCATTCCTCACCACAAATAAAAAGATCGTTACCGCAATGTAATCCTATAATACCACAAAGTACATCATCATCCGTTGAAAATGCAAATCGTAACGCAAAAGACATTCTATATGCGACACCAGCAATGAAACGAGGCGATAGACAATTTATTTTACCACAAAGTGAATCCAGTATGACACCATTACACGTTAATTGTGATACGGTTGGTATATGATCTTAAGAAAATATAAAAGAAAATTATTCTTTACAATGAATCTGTTAACAGTTATTTTGATTACATTTTAGGATGCATGGGAACTTAGTAATTTTTCAGATTCGTCGTGGGAAATTCATAATATGGCTGGTTTAGATAAAATGGTGCAAAAGACAAAGAAAACAGTTCGTGGTAAGTAAAATTCAATTAATTCATTCAATTTACCTGCAAGTTCTAACAAATTCCACATTTCTTCCTTTATTTCCTTCTAAATAGATATAATAATGAATTTCAATAATTATCTACATTCGTACGTGATACGAGGATTTACGATCTATACGAATATCGCTTTAAGATGCTTTTTGTGTTTATTATTGTTAGACGTTGATCGTAAACTTCCTTTTGATTCATTTCCGGTATTATTAAATGTCCATCGATTTGCATCTCTCACAAATGCAACCATTGAGTGGATAAATAAAAGAGAAATTAAAAAAAAATGTTTAAAAATGAAATTGATTAGACATCTTCCTGAGGATTATTTCAATTAAGAACATTAGAGTTGAAGAGAATCTCTGTTCATCAGTATTGTCGATGTTACGAGGTAAAATGTGACACATAAAATAAAATGAAAAAAAGAGAGAAGGATGTCGTTGAAAAATACACGGTATCACATAGTGATCGTATACTTGGAATTTTGAAAATTAATAGAATATATATGGGTGTACCCTGGCAAAGGGCCCACAAAGACTTAAAAGAGAAAGAGAGTGATGCGGTGTACACTAAATTTAAACTAACGGCTAATCGGTAGGTTGCGCAGACTCGCACTTGACTGGCACGTTGTGACGACGACGACGACGACAACAACGACGACGACGACGACGACGACGACGACGACGACGACGACGACGACGACGACGACGACAACGACGACGATAACGACGAGGAAAAGAGAACGATGCGATGACAAGATGAAAAGAGAAAGAAAAAGAAGAAGGGAGAGAAAAAGAGAGAGAGAGAAAGAAAGAAAGAGAGAGAGAACTTCTGAGATTCTCGAGGATGAATCAAGCCGTTGAACACGTTTTGTTCTTGGCTCTCGCCTGTATGTATATGTAGAAATGTGTGGTGTTCCCCTCCTCAGGGAGTAGTATGGTAGGGAAGTATTTAGAAGCAGGTGTGGTTGAGTCAGCATCCCCGATATAGATCTTCGTTTGTTTAGTAGAGAGCCGACTCCCTGCGGAGGAGCACCTTAACGTCTACGAATTATCCAGCGCGAAACGCACGAGAGCCACAACTTTGTTGTTATCAAGAATATTATCCTTCTATCAAATTCCTCTTTATCTGTTACGATATTAAAATCTTTTTTATATTTTATTTGTACTTTTATTTAAAACAAATTTTGTTATTATTATTTTATTTGTTTTTTTTTTTTTCTTATTTTCGTTGACGAGAGAGTTAGGGGGAACAGTTTGTTAATGATACATTTTCGGCGAACACTCGATTCTTAATTTTCTTTCATATTTTTCTCATTTATTTTTGTGCAATATAATAATAATTACATGCTCGAGAGTTCCTCGAATATCATCATGATCTTTGTGACGTATTTTTCAATAATCTATTTCTTGGAAAGATCTTGATTATTTGATTACTCTATTCGAAGAAAAAGAGAGATTTATTCATTTGAATGTTAAGGAATAAAGAAACCCGTTGACAAGTCCGAACGATACACTTTAACGGATGAACAATATGTGCGACGATTATCCGAATATTGTAGGGACCGATACTTTGAAGCGTTGCTGGGTATTACTACGTTAGTATCCTGCTTTATCGTTAAATACAATTCTCTTGAGGTTTCTCCTTGAAATATCATTTCCATATTTCTACCACCACAAAGTTTACAGAAGAACAACAAGAAGATCAAATACAATACTATTTTGATTATAATTAATGTAGTTTTTTTTTTAACTATAACATATAGAAATAAGTGAATTATATTAGATATTAATATTAAATTTAGTTATTTAAATATTCTGTTAAAACATGGCAGGTACCAGCACCACTAGCGAGGACTTGGATAACGTGTACCGTCTCTTAGATGCGGATTTAAGACCCCTTACACCGGACCATACGTGCGAACGTTCTCGTGAAATCTTTGAAGAACACAAACAATTAGCGCAGGAGTATCTAAAAGTACAAACGGAAATAGCCCTATTAGGACAGCATAAAAATGAGATGTTAAAAAATATAAGCATAGATAATCTACGACAACAACAAGAACTACGAAAATTAGAGGATGAAAAGGTAACGGCATTTACAAATAAAATTGTTAATTAAAAAAGAGAAACGAAAAATCCTATAAAAATTTTTATAACAAATTTGCAGGAATCTTTGGTGAAACTGTATCGAAACTTAAAACGACAATTAGAGATAATGAAAAGCAAGAGAACGAGTAATAATCCTGTAAACAATTGTATACCAACGATAAGTTCTGCCGTTTCTGGTAACAATGGTTGGGTTGTGGTGCCGCGACAAGATCCTTGAAAACTTTTTAGTCGCAAGAATGTCCCTAATGTGTTTCTTATTAAACATGATAGTTTTATAAAACGAAAAGTTAAGAATTTAAAATGATTCGGATTGGAATTTAAAATGATTCGGATTAGAATTTAAAAATGGCATCAATTTATTGCATTTGAAATTTAACATTGGTTACTTTGTCCTTTATAAATCTTTGTTTATCTTGGCTAGATGCCTAACGTGTCGGACTATGACTGTTCCTTAATAGTGATTAAATGTATTGATGGTGTTGTACAATGAGATGATTTACGATCTAAATAAGATATTTGAAATTTAAATAAGATGAGAATCGTAGGAACGAAAATATATATATTATCAATTATAAAATATATTTATATATACATACATATAGATCTTTGGTACTAATTCTAAGAAGTGTATCTCTATATTGATAATACAATAGAATATTTTCATTTAAAAATATGTAGAAAATAAGATTGAATATGGCCAAGAAGTACTTAATATGTCGCGAATAATATAAAATACGTAAAGATGTAATGTGCACGTAATATTTCGTTGCTCAATACAATTTTTATCTTTAATTACGACATTGCAGTATATTGGCATTATAACATATTTGTAGAGAGAGCTTCCTTATACGTTTTAAAATAATTTTCAGTTTTAGGTTTCTCTTTTCTTTTTTTTCTTTTGTACAGTTTTAAAAAATGATTAATGTGTAATAATAATAATTACGTTTCTTATTAAGTAGTTATGTTTTGAAGTAATCCTGTGAAATATATGTATATTATGACAAAGTATTTTTTTCTGCTTGGTTTAATATTGGCTAAAAAGTTCAAGCATGTAGAAATAGTACAAATTCTCCTAAAAAAAGGAATTTGATTTCCTTTTCCGATCTAGTCTTATCAATAAATTTGTATGATATCGTTTTATTGAACAAGTTTAAAAGTTACAAAATATTATTTAGCTATCAATAATCAAATTGAAATTTCTCAGGATATATGGTAGAAACAAAATATATAATATATATATATATATAGTGAGAGGGAGAGAAAGAGAGAGAGAGAGAAAGGGAGAGAGAGAGAGAGAGAGAGAGAGAAAGGGAGAGAGATAAAGAAATTGTTATTACAGAATAAAAAAGTAAAGAACATTCTAATGAAATGTGACAGAATTTAGAGAAGTTCAAAGACTATGTGTAATAAAATACATTTAGCAAGGACATTTTCATTTTATCATATGAAGATGGAGCTCGTTGGATACATGCATTTTATAGTGCGAATTAATACTATATAAAGATATATATTTTCTATGAAAAAAACTATCCACGCTTGTTTGTAAAAGAAACATTTTTTCTGCATTTTTTTTTGTTTTTTTATGCCTCTGTTCCTATACCTGCTTTTTTATTATAGCCTAAATATTATTAACTGTTTTATATCTTAAGAAGATATAAATTATATTGTTTACATTTTAATTTTGAAATAAGTTTTGTAACAAGTTCACAAAAAATGAAATATTAATAAATTGTATACTTAATTAGATCAATTTGAACAAAATTTGTATAAGTTATCATATTATTCAATTTTTTTTTAGATAACAATTTTAGCAAATATGTACTGCATTTATATCTAACGAAAAATTTTTATTATGAATAATAGTAATTAATCGTGAGACTATAGCATTTCAAATATACAAAGAAATACACTGTGAGTTTTTCAATTTTCTTAAATTAGATACTTGAACTTTCTAATAATTATAAGTCTTAAATAAATTAAAGTACATACAAAAAATTCTATACGATCGATAAGTAATTTGTTATAAATTATCGTAAAGTTAAATTGAAATTAAGCTATTAATAAGAAAACATTATTTTAAAAAATATCGATATGGATTTGTAAGTTTATTTTGTCGATTTTTTCCTTTTATAATTTATAATTAATAATTAATAACGTTTATAATATATACAATTTTATATAAACGAAACACTAGCGCCACTCCACAGTTAGAGGTACGATTCGTTTACTAATTTATATAATTTTAAAAAATTAAATTAAAAATTACTACATTTTAAAATAATAATGTTTAAGCAAATGTATAATATAAATAATATAGTCGTTAATTAAATGAAAATATAGCATGGTTCATAATAATAATCCTTAACATTTAGAGAAGACATTTTTAACATTCGTACTATTTATATATATTTCACATATAATAGTATAACTAGAGTTAAAATTTTTAGAAAAGTAATAAATATTTAATAAAATCCTAAAAAACTTTACAATAGTTATTTTTAGTTTTGTTTTATCCAGCAACATATAGCATTGAAATTGTGCGCATTTACCTCTTAGGTTAGGAGAAATATTTAATATTATATTTCTTGCCAATGATATTCTTAATCATATAACAAAATAAATCTATATATATATATAATAATAATTAATATTATTTTTCTTTTTTATTAAAATAACAATTCAATTGCATTTAAAGTTACTTTCTAACAAAGGAATGTGTGACAATAGAAACATATTGACTAGACATGACAAATATGATACAAAGCTAATGAATACTCTAATTGAACATTACAAAATTAATATGCATTGTAATATATTAATTACATTTTCCACACTTTGCGTTTAATTTTTTATTATAATTTCTAATTGGTCCAGAAAATTATTTATACGTTTACATTTTCATACAGATAATAGTCATTAAATTGTCAGAGAGATATTTCTTTTAAGTAATTAATTTGAAATTAATGTAAGTACGTAATGCACAGATTGTTTTTCTTTTTTCAAGAATTGTACCAAAAATCTGTATGATGTTGAAAATATAAAACCATAATATACATATGTGTATAGCAAAACAAGATATATTACGATAACAGTTTAATACTTTATAAAATACTTATTAGTCATGTATATTTTAACATCCATAAAGTTTAACAATTTGAAGAATTGCACATTAAATGATACTTTGAGTATTGCATATTTACATAATTTGAATAATTTTATTTTTTTGTTACGTATGATATATTGCTATAATTTTTTGAATGAATGCAAATGTTATT
>NW_014569567.1:846023-851686 GCF_001313835.1 Polistes canadensis | reverse complement strand
TTACTTACAAATAAACAAAACATAAGTGCTATTTTCGCTACTTTTTGAACAGAAAATTTATTAGCTTGTCGTCGAGCATGTTCCCCAGCTCTGATGCTTGCTTGATAACTTAGTCTGGCTAGTAAAGCTTCTGTAGCGTCAGTTTCTGACATATGTCTGACTTCAGCTAATTTGCTAAATCTTACAGATCGAATGGAAGAATCGTCACTTTCCGTGCCAGAAGAACGCTCACAATGATCTGGTGTTTTTATTGGTACAAATGTTGGATCACTCTAAAATAGTATCAATTTGGATATAATTAATGTTTTATATTTAAAGCAACTATAAATTTATGAAGATATCAAATTATTTTTACCAAACTTGTATTAGCTTCTGTGTAGAAGTTATCATCTTCGACATTTGGGTCTATGAACTAAATGTTTGAAAACAACAAATTACCATTTAGGTAAGCGCTGCACAATCAATAAAAGTTTCTACAAAAATATTTTTTGTTTGTATGCATACCATATAAGTGGCTGGCCTATTACATTGATCCCGCCATGGGGGCCAAAAGCATAAACCAAGTAAATAAAGAGTAAACATAGATGTTTTTATATATGTACTAAAAAATGGTTTTTCAAAAGCTGCTTCTTTATAAATATACTGAAATATAAATTTATGACTGTATAAAATACAATTATCGTTGAGTGTCAAAATAAATCTGTATAAAATATTTAGAACCACAAATAAGTTATCGTACAGTCGTTAAACAACAATCTTACTTTTGTCAATTCGGAACTTGAAACCCAAATAATATCAACCAACAATAAAACCAAAAGTCCTAAAACAAGTCTCTGCGATTTATTCATCATTGCTGCAAGCCTATGAGGATCCTCCGTCATCCCCTGTTGTCTGCGTTGTCTTAATTCCACAGAACAACTCATTTTGTAAAATAGTTAATACTATTTTACATTTATGGGCTCATATTTATCTCGGTCACTAAAATTAGATAATTAAAATATTTTTAAAGAAAATTTTGAAGGATTATATATATATTACTATTGAAAATAAATGAAATAAAAAATTGTATACATCATTTACACGTTGTGTATTCGTATAAGAGATATACCTATTTAATGTAACACTATACTATTAATCAATTTAATAAATGTAACATATGCGGTCTATAATACAGTCTAATAAAACAATGTAAAAATGCATATATGAGAGTAAACAAGGAAGTATTTCAAGGCTTAATGTGAACAACTGTACATTTATGTAATATAAAAAACGTGACATACGTTTAACATCAATTACGTTTGAATATTTGTTATATAGAAATAATGAAACTGACATAATTTTAGATAGTAGTGTGCATGTAGGTAACAGGTGGAATAACTGTGCGTGTATATATACATTACGAAGTTATACCGTTTGAAAATAACCTATAAAAATAAAAAAATATTTTTTGCTAGAATATTTAATTTGATAATAAAATGAATGACTTATTGATAAGAAACTTACCGCAAGCAGATAACATCTGCTCTTCAAAACACTTCACGATCAATCTATCGTATTAGAATAAATTCTATTTTTACATCTTGAAATGAGAAGTCGATAAGCATATTTTTTTTTAAATTATTATTATTATTATACTAAATAACGTATTTATTTTATTTATCTTATTACAATAACAAATTTATATTTTAAAATATCCTTTACGATTTCCTTGTACTTTCACTGTTATTTCAACATTTATATCTCGTTATCACGTAATGACAACCGTTTCTGGCCATATTAATTTTCAGATGACGTTCCGTAGTTTCGTTTATCGCCACGTTGGCGCTGCTTGTAGAATATGAATTAAAATATTTACTATATAACAATAAGTTGTATAATATTTATTATAGTAAAGATAAAAACAAAAAGAAATAAATAGCATATAGAATACTAAAATAATAATTTTTGTTGTATATCCCATTCAGTATTGATTGAACAGATAAAAATAATCATGAATTAAAAAGAATATAAACAGAATTATATTTATTAAAGAAAGATATAAATAAAAATTATTAGTTTTCTTAAATAAAAATAAATTTACATATATTACCTGATATTTTTTATATTTTATAAAATGTATCTTCTCGATCTATAATTTGTGTCTAAATATTTAGAATTTAATGGTTACCAGAGTTACGGCTAACACAACAGATTCTTCGATTATACGAATGGTATTCGAGTAGTATGACTACTAGCTATTAACTACATACATTATCGGCAAAGGAGCTTTAAATAAACGTAGTAGTATAGTGATAATGGCAAACAATGCGCTGAGCAACGGACGCATTCAACAACCAACAGTTTCACAACGATTGAGAGATGATAGAACGAAGAAAGGTATTATATTTGTTACTAAGGAGATACATAACTAACAAAAATTCAAATAATCCAAAAATACGATAATTTTCGAATTTTTCATTTGTTACATATTTTCTATATATTATAATTGTATATTAACTATCTTTATATATAAAATATTAATTCAGCCGGCAATTATAATGTATGAAAGTAGTTTTAATTGCAAAATTAAAAATAAATTAGTTTATTTATAGTAATTATTATTAATTAGGTCATACATATAAAGTAATAAAATTACAATACATTCACGGGAGATGTCAATGTAAGAAGAAATTAATTGTTATTTAAATTTATTTAGTCGTGGAGATACCATCAACAGAAATTCGTAATTGGTTATTGCACCGTCATTACACGAGACGCGAACATAAGATATGTAAAATTCTTATTGAGGAAGAATTAATAAAATCAAATGGTCATAATGAATATGCTAATTACTTAAAGGTAAGTTTTTTGATATTATTGTCGATTGTCTCTCGATCTTTTTTTTTTTTCATAATAATATTATTTTAATTTTTAATTTCATAGGGTCTTATTTTGAGAAAAGAAGGTAAAATTCAAGATTCTTTAGACAGTTTTCAAGCAGCTTACAATGTAAATTCATCTAACGTTAATAACGTTAAACAAATAGCTAAATCCTTGTGAGTACTTGTATATTTCTTTTTATATAAATTTCAAGAACTATTTTATTTTTTTACACGATCATATTTATTATCTCTCATTCGTATAAGTAGAATTTTATTATTTTAAGTATTTCTTTTAGATTGATAATGGGTAGCCATAAGCGTGCGGTTGAAGCATATTTGGAAGCGGAAAAAATAAGTATCTTACCCGATTGGGAAATATATTATAGTCTTGGTAATTATTAATTAAATTAATTAATAAATTAAATATATAAAGTGTATAGTATGTTTTTATGATTGTTTATTAATTATTATTCATTAGATTTTTGTATTTTTTTAATTGTTTTTGTATCGTGCGGATGAAAGGAACGTTATTGAATCAAATCCCATTTTTTTTATAGGAGAATGCTATGTAAAGTTAGATCAATTACAAGAAGCGAAAAAACAATTTAAGAGATCGATCGAATTAACGAAAAATGAATTACCCTATCTTGCTCTTGCAAGAGTGCACCTGATGGAAGATCAAATAGTAGAAGCTAAAAATATGTATATTGCTGCATTAAAGTATGTTTTAATCAATAATGAAAATAATGATATAATTTCATTGGTATTTTAATCGAATTTTAATTAATCCGACATTAAATTATTCGTTAATTTAGTGGAAGTCCTGAGAGCGTGACAGTATCTACAGAATTAGGTTTGTTATATCTAAGAATAGGAGACTTTCAAAGAGCATTTCAACAATTTGGAATAACTTTAGCTCACACGTCTAATTGTTCGAAAGCTCTTTTGCCAATTGCCTATATAATGCAAGTGAGTCGAATAAAAATAACAGATAATTATTATTTTTATGTTTATGGTAAAAATCAAGCATTATAATTGGTAATTATATGAAATCAATCTAATTGCAAGCCATGAGATTATTAAAAGATAGTAGTTATACGTTATTGAAATTTTAAGATAATATAAAAATATTCTTTTTCAAGAATAAATTTACTTTTTTTAAGATATAGAGAAATCTAATGTCAAGATATAAATACACGTATGTTCGTGCAGGTAGACAATAATTAAAGTAACATTAGTATATGATTTCTTTCGTTAGATTGGAGGGAAATTTCATTATAGATTTCAGATAAATGTCCATTGATGAACGGTATTGAGTTTCGTTCGATAATTGACAATTAAATTTCTTTCCACTTTTTTTTTCTTTTATTTTTCAGAAAAATCGTGAATACGACGTAGCATTGTCTAAATATAAATTAGCGGCTCAATTAACGCCCGAATCGTCGGCTCTTTGGAACAATGTTGGTATGTGCTTTTATGGAAAGCAAAAATTCGTTGCTGTAAGTAATACAATTGTATATTAATTACAGAAAAATATTCGAAATAAAACTATTAAAAAAAATCAAAAAGATATAATATGAATAGATTTTTATTAAATTTCAGGCTATTAGTTGTTTAAAAAGAGCTCATTATCTGAACCCATTAGCATTCTTACCAGTTTATAATTTGGGTGTAGTCTTTCTTACAACTGGACAACCAGCATCAGCTGCAATTTATTTATGCGCTGCTGTCAATGCAGCATCAAAGAATCCAATGCCGTATCTTTTACTTGGATGTAAGTGCATTATGATTAATATGTTTTCTTTTTTGGTATGACTTTTATTATATTAAAATTGACATACAAAATATTAGGATATTTATAAACACATATAACAAGATTTATCGTTATTTATCAATTCAAGAATGCACTTTTAACAGTGGCTCTTAAAAGACTCGATGACCTAGAAGGTTCTGAAAAAGCTTTAGACAAGGCTCATTCTTTGTCCCCTCAAGATCCATTAGTACTCATTAATTATGCTGTAATTCTTGATGCCATTGGAAAGACCACAGAAGCTTCGGAAATATTATCGGCTTTGAACGATATTATGGCTGTTATCGATGTTGACTTGCAGGTGATTTATTAGATTTGTCTTTTCTCATATTTTATGTTATTATTATTTTTTTTTTTTATGTGTAACAGATAGTACAAATGGCGAAAAAGCTATCAATTAAATTACAACAACAACAACAACAGCAAAAGTTAATTAGTAATCAAGAGAAAAATTGTTAAACAACGGAGAAAAGTTTTTACACATATAATACATAAAATGAAGATTAACAATTATTAATTATTTATATGAACGAGACAATCATTAATATGCTTTGTATTTTAAAATATAAACTCTAACAATACAAAATATGTAATGTTTCTAGGTTTTATTTTTTAAAAACAGTGTTTCTTTATATTCATCGTCATCTCGTAATCATCACTGAAGATTTAAGGTAAGTCAATTTTTATTTCAAGCACTTGTACAATAATTCCCACGATTTTTAATTTTCTAAGGAAGATATTAATATATATGATTCAATACAAGAAATGTATACTTTATCAAATGATAGATATATTTTATAAATATTATTTTAATATCTATTATCGATGAGAGATACTAATTTCATTCATACAGGAGGAGAATGTACACATTGAATGAATACAACATGTATTTAATTAAAAGAATCATATACTTTTAAATACTATATGTGTGTATCATATTAATTATAAATATGTATAATATTTAAATTGACATGTATAGATAATTATGCAAT
>NW_014569567.1:772893-845978 GCF_001313835.1 Polistes canadensis | reverse complement strand
TTTTTGTAAATATATATATATATTTTCTTTTAAAAAGCTTTCTCATAAACTATCTTATATAAATAATGACATCGATAAAACAATGAATCATCAATTTAAAATCTTGGAAATTCAGTTGTTTCTAAGAAATAAAATTCCCATAAAGAATAGTAGCATTTTATTTACTATACTTCATTATTATTATGAATGAAAAGCAGTATATATTTTATGGGAATTCGCGATGCTTCGAACATCGGAGCGTTTCGATTTATTTTTCATATATTTTATAAGAATTATCAGAAGATGAGAGAAATTTTATCGATATAAAGATTTTAATACGTATATGATGAATTAAATTACTTTTTTTTATATGTTGCGTAAATGTTGGAATACTATTGAAAGATTTTTCGATTACATATTTTATCACATACATTTAAATACATATATATATAAAACTCTTTTACACAGTTACGTGTTTTTTTTTTCGTTTTAAATAAATGTTTGCAATAGAGTGCAAGAAATATTTGAATCTACGGAGAGTTTACTTTTCTTGTTGAACAATAGTTTTTATTTTACACATACCATATATATATATATCGCGTAAAAATATTTATCTTTATATAGAAATCTTGATAATTAGCGAATTAATGAGATTGTTTAGTTTCCGATAGCAAATGCAACGTGTTATAAACATTGAATCTTATCACATTGGATTTTTTTACTCTCGTCGTAAGTTGTCACACACAAATCGATTAGGTTTGAATCTACACACATATACATATACGTATATATTTATATTTAATTTAAATTGAAATAAAAGAAGAAGGAAGATAATTATTGCTTGCAAGTTTATATCGTTAATATCGCGATGGACGTATTTTAATATAATAAGTTGATATTAATGATAAAAGTCTCTTATTTTAACGAGCGATTATATTATATACGTTATATTATCTTGGCAAAAGAAATATTCTTTCATCTTATTTATCTTATTATAGTTTAAACTAACCATGCAGGAAATTTTAATAGATACTTAATTGACTTTACATCCTACTCTTTAAAACTTACTTAGCATTTTAATTTATGTCAATTTTACGCCCCTTTTTCTTTCTTTCTCTTTTTTCATCAAGAACTATCCCGTGTAAACTATTTTGTTAGATTTCATTAAATTTCTTGGACTTGATGCCAAAGTCCAATAAAAATTTAGGAATTAAGTTATCGTAGATAAACAAAAAAATATTTATTTATTATGTTACGATTTGATAACGTTCCTATCTGGAAGAACGATATAAAGAGTATCCCAGAATTCGCTTTAACTAACTGAAAAGTTATAAGTTTATTATCTATTAAAGTTTCCATGTATTGGATGCTTTCGTTTTACAGATTATCGTTAGAATTCTTTTTTCTCGGTAAAATGATATTTGATGTTGATATATTTCGATGTATATATCTCAATAAGAGACATAAGTATATGAGATATAAATGTAGTTCAAATATAGCATTTATATTTATATATATATACGCGACAAATTAAAATTATTAAAAAATACTTACTTCGGAAGAAAACAATTGGCATTTACTTAATTTATCTATTCGGCACATTTGAAATTTTGTTTTTATTTTTAATACATGTCATCGATTTTAAAAAATTTTTATCGAGTCATAATTGATGTCCCGTAATGTAATTATTAAAAATAATTCAGAAACAAGTATCTTTTAAAGGTGGTAATTTACATCATACGTAAGTACTTTGTACGTCGGTTTGTTGAGTAGTCGGTTGCAACTTTTTCATGATTTTTGGTTTAAAAAGTTGTCTGAACGATGTTCGAAATTGTCGAGACATTAAACAATAAAGTATAAAATTAATAGCACCATTTAATAAAGCTAAAATGTCCATTATCTCGCCAAAATTATGATAGCAATTACGGAAGAAGCAATCGCCTAGAATTCCAGACAGAAGGCCTAAAACCCCCTGCGGTATTTCTGTAATTAAAAAAAGGAATAAAACGGCAACGAGCATTCTTGTTGTTCTGTCAGCATGTTTTTCATTCTTGCTTGGCTTTCGTGGTATCACCGAACCATTACTTATCGGTAGGTTCTTCATTAAAGGTTGATTGTAATTCTTTAAAGCCTTTTTCCGATCTTTCGTCCTGAATATTAATTTAAAATTGAACACATTTGTTTAATTAAAGAGATAACAAAAATTCAACTCAAATACGAGATATATAAGATTTTCAAGAAAATGATTATATGTACGCGGGTGATATTATTAAAAATAGAAAAAGAAACAAACAAATTGATATTTAAATAATCAAATTATTTATATTGTAAAATATATATTATTAAAATACAAAATTTGAAAATCTCTCCATTGTCTCATATTTTAAAATTATTATTACTATCAAGTATACTATATGCATATACCTGCAAAGTGTTTTAATTAACCAACATATAATAATGGTAAGTATGACACAGGGCATAAGTTTAACGACAACTCCAAGTATCCAAAAATTAAGTTGGTAGATAAATCCTTTGTCTCGTGAATAATTGGTATCCACATGATACAAGATTTCCTTAGTTCCATTTTCACAAACAATTTGATCCCTTATCTAAGTATCACGTAGTAAAATGATTTGTTAGATATCCTTTGATTTAGATTTCGAAAGCTATGAATCAATGAGAAGTCTATTATAGCTGTATCGATTGTTATGAAAATCTACTCACGCCAAAGACGAAATAGCTTGGTGCACAGGCGATCAGTGGTGCCAAAACGCAACACCATAGAGCTATCTTGCAACGAGTAGGTGTGCACCATGCGTGGTTGTATTGCAGAAACCTGAAACACGTATCAACGGATGATGCATTGTAACAATGAATTTCGAACAATACACGAATTCTCTTCCTCATCCTTATTCTCGTTTCGAGAAATACACGTTTTGTTTTCTCTTTTCAAACGTATAATATAATATAATAAATTTCTCTAGGAAGATCACAATAGATGGATAAAGAAAAAAAAGTTTATTTATTAATATTTCTTTTTAATTTTTTTTTTTTTTATATATTTTTCTCATGAAATTTCATCTCCTTTCTCAATTATTACGCTTCTATATACTGCGAAGCTTTAATAATTAAATTAGAAAAAAATGTTAAAAGAAAGAAAGCAAGAAAGAAAGTAAGAAAGAAAGAAATTTCAAGAGAAGGTCGAGTACGAATTTATATTTCTTTACAATTCCGAGATTTCTTTGCAACACCCATAAGAATCTTATGTCGAGACATATATATATACATACAATAAGTATGTTGCTACAATAAAACGTACATATAACGAGTGTAATTTTTTGATGTTTCTTTATGGTCAAAGCGGAAACATTTTGTTTCCCTTAAGTATACTTCTACTATTTAATAAAAAGGAATTATAAATTACGTATAAAACGAAATGTAATTTGTTATCTCGTTAACAAAGTTTTATCTTTTTATAATATATATTTTTTCTCTTGAAATATTCTACTATTATTTGTACTTTAATTCAAACATTTATTTTTAAATACGTATTAACTACGTGCCAGCCGGATGTAAATTAATTAACATTGTTTAATAACTTCTCATTAGCTGTTTATTGGCTAACAATTTTTCATAGATCTACGTTTCCATTTGACGTTTTCATTTTCTTTTATATATTTTATGCAAAAAATACGTGTAATTACAAGTGTGCGAAAAAAAAGAAACATCATTTATATAATATAATTGTGTATTTTCTGTTGGCAAATAATGTAATAGAAAATCCATAAATATTATTAGTTGTTTCAGACGTCCAAAAATAATAGTAAAAAATAACAACGGATTGCAAGAAGAAAATACTTGTTGGTAAAATATATATTGTTGGCAATACTGTTGCGTAATAAAGTTAACATTTAAGTTGTTACATTCAATTATATTTCAATCGCGAAACACTAATAATAAGTTTGTATCAATTAATAGTCTCTCTCATATGATTCGAGTGATGTATAACAATAAAAGGGTTGACAAGAAACGTGTAGTACCTATTTACTTACATTGGGTTAAATTTTGCTCCCGGAGAATTTCTATATGAACAAAAATAAAGTTCAATGAGTCAAGGCAATATCTTCGAAAGATAGTACGGGCTCTCGTCGTTTCTCTATTATCTTAGAAAATATTTCAAAGTAATTTGACCAAGTAACGTTTATGAAGAATATTTTTCTACGAGGCTCTATAAATTATTCTTATATATATATATATTATAATTTTTTTATTTATTAATTTATATAAAATGACGCATTATAAGAATAAAAAAAAATTAATATGATTTATAAAAATGTTCTCACTTATATACGAGATTACGTTTAATTACAAAATTTGATAACTTTCGATAGCTTAAAGTTTTAAAGTTTAGAGAAATTTCTAACTAAATTGTGACGTGAGTTATTCAGGTAAAAATAAAAGTATTTAAAAAGTTGTCAATGTCGAGAACTTCGAAAGGAAGGTAAAAGAAGATTTATGTGACAGAAGCTTGACAATAATATATTCAAACTTAGAAAGAAGACAAGGGGATGGAATGAGGAGCAAGAACGAAAGAACGAACGAAAGAACGGACGAAAGAACGAATGAACGAACGAACGAAAAAAAAAAAAGAAAAAAAACGTACGGAGATTGTTACAAAGCAATTTATAAGCCGAATCGCGAAAGAAATCCAGATTATGTTCTTAGAAAAAAGAAGCTTATGCAGATTTATATATAATACAAAGGGTACACGCGCGTTATTAGATATTACTTTGCGTCGTCCTAAGAAAACACAATTTTGTATCTCGGTCAGTAGCCGAACGTGCTTTTGAAGTTTTCATCTTACCTTTTATAACTCTTACCCTCTTACCATCTTCAACGTATCTTAACCGTCATAAAGTTGTATTTTTAACATCATTCTATATCGAATAATATTTGTACATACGTTCAAGAGAATTCGAGTTTTAAATATATTTTATTTATACTTTTTTATATATTTACGTTTATATAATTAATCATACATATTAACCCTACGGCAATAAAAAAGTAAAATTATTTGAAATAAATTTACCTCAAAGCGATATATCTCCAAACAGCCAGTGTTAGAGTTAATGCGATGCTGATGGTATGAATGACCTGTGTAAAGTGCATGTGAAATAAAACGAAGACAGCCCATCCGTAAGGGTAGATCTGACGTTTTGGTAGAACGAAATAAACGTAAACGGCAAAGGGTATGTATTCCAACATCACCAACATGTCAGCAAATGCTAATCCCGTTAATATTTTGTTTATCGGTGTTATCATCATATCTTTATGGGTTAGCACAACGATGTTCAACATATTGGCAAAGGTACCAAATATGCATACTATTATTGCTACGTAACCATGATATATTCTATAGCTCATAGCCCAATTTCTGATGGAACCGTTGCAATAACAAAACGTCGTCGATGTTTCCGGAGGAAGACTGAAGTTGTTTACGTAATCAATATCATCTTTCGTAATATTAAATCGAGTAAATATATCGGTGTAATTTGGATGCCAATACATGCTCGATATATTTCGTAGGAGTAACTTTAATTGCAGCAACGAAGAGTTCAAGTATCCTTTGTAATACAAATCCTCACGATTCCAGTGACATAACATCGCATTTTCCACAAAGTCAAAGATTATATCCTTTTATCGATCCAAGTAAATTCTTAGATTTTTTATTCTTATATAATTGATTCTCCAACGAGAGAAATTGTTCTGTTTTCTTAAAATTGTAAATTGACGTTGGTAAAAACATTCGCTTTCGTAGAAAATGTTTGTTAGATTCAACTTGCCAATGTTATTACAGTTGTTGCTGGTGCGGTCTTATTTTCGAAAGAAAATTCGATTCACTCGGGGAAATATCATTTCCACTAATTTACGACGAATTATCGTAGTAAACTTTTCGATGGGTTGAACAATCTTGTTTACGAGAAAGTTCGATGAGGTAATGGCTTTTTTCTTTTTTCTTTTTTATTTTTAAATCTTTAACCAAAATCCCGAAACACTAATTGAATTTAGATTTGTATTATCGTAAAGATAATAGAACAATTAATTCTGATTTTCCTTTAAGAAAGTTAGTAGCCATTAGTCTTTCATTTTAGTATGCTTATTTCACTGCGGTCTTAACTTTATCTAATTCCTAATGAATTCCGCATTTGCAGTTGATTCAGTTTTAAACCGGGTAAAACTCGAAGACAAATATACGATTGTCCAGAACAGGTACTATTTTCTTAAGAAAAGGGGGAAAGTGATGAATTGTTTAGCTGATTGCAAAAGACGTTTTGTTTGTAGAAAAAAAGTTCAATTTAATCGGTTGGAAAATGACGTCTTATATTTCTTTTCCCATTAGATGGAATCGTATAAATGGATGAACTGATTTTTTGACTTTCCCCAATAGATCATCGAATTTAATAATTGCTTGTTGTTTTCTTTTTTTCGACTTTTTTCGAAATTATACATTGTATAATTTTATTCGTTTCTTTTTGGATACAGGATTTCTGAAAAGAAAGAATTGTATTTTGTTAGTGCGAGGTATCAATTGTATTTTCTATGAACAAAATGTATATACATACGTACGTACATATCTATGCGAGATGGATAAAGTATGAAAGAATTGTGTACGTACGTAAAGAATAGAGATAAAAAAAAAAGAAAAACAAAGAAAAAAATGTACGGAAAAATAAATATAACTTTGCGAAGCGCATGATCGAAACGTAAAAAACATTTTGGTGAAATAAAATACAGGAAAATAATACTAGTGAAGCTAAACGGGCTAAATTGTTTATTTGAAACGTGAATAGAATATCAACAACTAGGAATGTTTTGTATGAAGTGAATAACCACACGTATAAACTTGACCTAAAAGATAAACATTTAATTTAGCTAATACGCTTTTTGATTTAACAAAGTGAACTTCGATTCGATAGAACGACGATTATTGATTAGGATTTTATCTTAACCAACCGAATTTTCGAAATATTTATCGAGGAAGAAAGAAATATTACGAGAGTGAAGTTTTGTAATATAAAATAGAAAACAAGAAAGAAAAAAAAAACACATTTTTCCAATGTTTTTTTTTTTATTTTTCTACTACCTTGAGATTCAATCGTAAAAGATATATTTTCTATTTATTGGAGCTTATAGAATATTTTTTGCAAAAAATATATTTACCGCCGTATTACCAAACGTTTTATTTCTTTTCTTTTTCTTTATTATTCATTTATTTATTTAGTTTTATCCTTAAAATGTTTAAATCGCTTATTGATAAATTACGACTTCAACTATTAAGTTCATTTCGAAAAAAAATGAATGTGAAATATAAATTTATTATTTCAACATTATCACATGAAATAAAATCATCCTCCATATATTATATATATAAATGATATTTATTTTCTAAAGAAGAAGTAAGAATTTATTACGTTCACTAGAATTCAGCAAATTCTTCTCGTTGCAGCTTCAAAGAATGCACATTTCTTTATTATTATTTCACGTTATTTGAAACAAACTGATTGTTTTGTGAATTCAATTTGTGAGATTCTGTAAATGTAAACTGAATTACAATTATTATATTAATGAGATATTAAATTGTGCAAATTAGATTGATATATATCAGATATGCATAATAAAAAAATACAAAAGAAAACAAAAAAAAAAGAAAAAGAACAAATAGAAAAAGAGAAAGAGAGAAAAAAGAGATTCTGAAAAATTGTTGTCGTCAAATTAAAGCACATTATTTACACATTCCTATTTTTTGACTTGGAAACATATAATACGTGAAACTCGACAAATGTGTTAGAAGAATTATAAAACAGGATGTTATTTGTCGCGGACGATTTAACATGGCTGTATTTGAAATTTGAATAGATCGTAATACCCCTACTTGAGAAAAAGTGAGAGGGAAAAAGAGAGAGAGAGAGAAAAAAGAGAATAAAAAGAGAAAAGTTTTTAAATGAATAATTTAGTCTAGGATTTCGAAGCGGAATATTTTTTCTCGCAGTTATATTGCAAAAGTCATTTGTATCATTTGGTATAGTTTCGTTCTTGCAAGTAGTAAAAAACAAGAATTAGTCGAACAATCATGTCATCTCATTTTTGTGTGTGTAACATCCTATCAATAGATATTTAAATTAATAAGAATTCTCACGAATGGAGGATTTTTCGATTTACAAGAAATTCCTAACTAAGCAGATTACTCTTCAATAATGAGAGAGAAAGAGAGAGAGAGAGAGAAAAAGCAGAATATAACAAAGAACAAGTCTATATGCATTTTGATAAAAATGTAAAGCTCAACAGTTAACTTATTGATAACCGAATTATGCATGCATATACAAGGCATGTCCAATTATAGGGTTTCTTACTTATAATTACTGTTTTTTGAAAGCTCTTTATTGATCATTTAAATATCATTATTTTAGTATTCTATTAATAAATATAATTAAACGGCGATCATTAAAATTCAATGAGCGTATGCATAAATTGCAGACTACATGCATAATAATATTTGAAATGTTTCATTCCGAATATAGAAGAATATTCAAATAATTTTCCTTGTTTGTTTTTTATTTACGCAGAGATTTTATAAATTTGTTTTTTCTTTTTGCTTTTTCTATTTTTTGCGATACGTCAATCTGCCATTGTTCATATACGTTCAACGAGTTTTCAATCGACACTTTGACGTCATTGTAAAAATGTAAGCATTGATATTGAAATAATGAAAGTTTGTTATGTATCGTTTTAATAAATATAAATATTCGTAAAAAGCTTTGTCACGTACAATTGATAAAATGCGTATCTCGTTATTAAAGAATAAATTTCACTTAATTTCAATGATTTACATTATTACTGTAAAATTATAATGATACTTTCGATGCGTATCGATATATAAAGTTACAGTATGAATATATTATTAAATAAAGTTTTCATTCAACAAGGGAGAACTTTCAGTTTGTTAAAGTAAAGACAAAATACACAGAAGTATCATGAAATGTATTTTATCTCACGGTGATTTTATAATATTAGTGAAAACAATTAATCAAGTCTGATGTACTACTGAAATGGAGCTTACAAAAATGCGAAAACGAATTTTTCTGTTTAAAAACTAAATAATAAGAGCGTAAAGAATGCTCATACTGTATTTCGTTTGAAAATAGATAGTCAACAGGATTGAAGGAAAACTCGTAAAAGTGACGTTAACTCACTTTCACTGTTAAAATTGGCTTACTGGCTGGATAATTTGACGTGAAATGAAATTGTCGAATTTTACTTTTCAATAAATAAAAAACTTGACATAATGTTTTATCCAGAATTTGAACAATACGAAATTCGACAGCTTGTTTCTAAGGATCAAGCTACTTGGTACATATATAGTACAAATTTATTGTATTTTCACTGATAAGTATAATGCATAAAGCAGGTTTATTGGATACTATAATAAATAATAGTAGATTAAAAAGAAACGATTTCTTTTTTGTACTCAAAAATTTCTAATATTTTTCCAACGAATTTTTCTCAAAGATCGAGATTTTCAAGAATCCTTCTTCTACCTTTTTCTACCTTTATAGTTGGCCTTTTTATTTTTCCTTCTCTATGGGTGAATAAGAAAAATATAATATTTTTCTAATGTACGTTTTCCAGATAAAAGAGTTTTTTCTTCGTATTTCGAAGAACATTTACGACATTCACGAGATATACTATTTGCATTTACATCAATAAAATTTAAAATTAGACATGTCAGAGTCATATGCTCCATTTAGTATCTTAATAAACTTGATGGAACGTTCGTATCGTTAAACTCGACATGGGAGAAGTGTCACCGGTCTATAGAAAACTGAATAAATGTTAAAGTTAACTGCATGAACGAATGAAAAATATATTATCGCTATGTTGGATCTTAAAGATCTTTTAAAGAAAAATCAATAAACATTTATATAGCGATTTAGTTATGATCGTTCTGATCATTTCATGGAACTCGTTAAAAAAAGAAGAAAAGAAAAATAAGAAAAATAAAATATAAAAATAAGAAAAATAAAAAAAATAATTCTCGATACTAAAACATTCATTTTCATAGATTTAATCATTGTATTTTTAATTAATTTGCTTATATACTTAAATACCAGTATATTCTTCTGCGGAATTTCCAATAAAAAAAAACGTGAACACGTTAAAAGATTATCACATTATCTTTTATTATATGTATAATATATATATATATATATATTTTATAATTCACATACGTTTAATAATTTAAATAATCGTATAAGTGATTTAATATGTAACAATTACAAAATAGAATCCTAACAAAAACAAGAAATATAAGTTATATATAATAAAAGTAATACGATTTTGATTAAAGTTAATCAATCATATTATTAATAGCACGGATCGTTTCCACGTTAATCGCAAACGTAGAAATGAACATATGTGGTTGCGCATTACATCGATTATAATTTACGCATCGATAAATACACAATCGTGAATTGAATATAACCAAATCCTTTATACTTCTTGTATTCGATAGAAATGATTTCTTTGATCTCTTGATTTCATAGCAATTATATTAAGAAGAAAAACTTTTCCATTTCTGTATATACGTACGCGTAACTTGTAATATCGATGTTATTTTTAACTTAGAGAAAAAACTTTTTAATGGTTATTACCTTTTTTAAAAATGATTTGACATCGGAGTTTTAGAATTTTATGAAAGATCGAAAAAAAAAAAGAACAAATATAAAACAGTTTACCAAAAAGTATTTTGTTTTTTATTTAATAATCGAACGCGTAAAATTGCAAATGTTATTTGGTTAAAAAGTGTATTTTTAAAATCAAATAGAATGGAATAAGAGAATTAGAAAAAGAACAAAATTAACATGACGCATGTTGGTAACTCGATATCCTATGTTCAGTATCGATCACATTTTCCTAATACTAACAGACAATCCGTTGGATGGCAGTGTTAACAATTGTAAGTTAAATACAAGTTAACTAATGAATATTCACGGTTGTTACATATGGTGAGCTATTATTATATAGATACTACTCAAATCTCTCGTCAATTTCCGAGTTATGGAATAACAAATTGAGAATAATCATAACCATATGTAGTAAATATAATCCTTTACGTGGGTATATGCGTTTTTACCTCATACATATTGATGCATACACAAGCAAAGAAAAACTCTTTCTGATCTTAATCTTTCTTTTTTTAAGAAATTACGTTTCGAACGTTAAAATGACTAATTTTTGTAATACCACTTTATTCCTAATGCAAAAATATTAACTGGAAAATTGAGCCGAGGGTCTTTCGTGAAAAATAAAATTAACCGTAAAAAAATATCTTTCCTTCTGCCATCAAGATTAGAGATTTATTAAACACTATGTTTACTACATCGTTCATTAATTCTTGCTTCTTCCTTAGAAAGATTTTTATCGCCGATAATATTCAAACACTATCAACTACTACCACCACTAACCATAAACACCGCTAACACTACTACACATTCTCTATCTTTAATAAAAAAAGTGTCATATTGGAAAATATTACTTTAGAATTTTCTTAAGATAAAAACGAGCATAATAAATAAATGAGAAAGTTCACGTGTAATTAATTTTTTTTTCGTATTTGTTGTAACATAACACGACATACGTTATTCCAATAAATTCACGTATTATAAACCAAAAAATAAAAATATAGAAATAAAAATCGTAGCCCGAATATGAACAACGAATAAGAATATGTGAATAATTAATTAGATTTCCTTTCAAAAGATACATATTTCTAACATAATACGAATATGATTATCTTATACTATTATTCTATATTACATAAAATATATTCATAATTAATATATATATATATATATGTAAATATAATTAAAATTGTAAATATAACGTACCCAGATGCATGGCATAACAAGTAACGTTGATTATTCCTTTTAAGAAACAAATAACGTACAACGTAAATTAAAAATAAAATACGTTGATGCGTTGTTGATCATTGACCCCGATCATCAATAATTCGTTTAATGTTTGTTTCTTGATTTGTTTGTTTGTTATTTTAGAAAATAATCAATATATAAATTCGATCGATACAACGAATAATTAAATAATGATGAAAAGCCAGTTGTTTTTTTTTAGGGCTACGATAAAAATGATTATTATATACGCGACGCGCACGTTAATGAGGGAAATATTTTAGTTGAAATAGCAATTTCCCTAATATATGATATATATTAATTATCAGGTCAACATATGTTACATCTTATAATTCGATAAGATGATTATCATCAACATCATCATTATCATCATTATCATCAATATGATAGACACTGATCAACGTATGATGAACTTTAGTTGCGGGTAGTCGCGGCGGTACTACTGTTGAAAATTCACGAGGATCTCCACCTCACTCCCTCTTTTCCTAGTTTTCCTCTCTTCTCTTGCTACCAAGGAGTCTGCGCGACATTCAAGGAAGATCCACGACGAAAACAGGAAAAATCTTTCTCTCTCTCTCTCTCTCTCTCTCTCTCTCTCTGTCTGTCTTTCTCTTTGTCTCTCTCTCTCTCTCTTCAAGTTGTTTCTTCTCTGATATTTTTTATAAAACAAAAATTTCATACTCCGTATGCACGCAGAGCGGAGTTTCTTTCCCTTCTTTTTTTTTTACATTTCGATTAATGCACGTAATTTTTTTTAAATATATGACAGAATCATCTATCCGATGATTCTATCTTTTTTTTCTTTTTTTTTTAAAGTTATTCTTCTTTTACGTTTCATTTTTCCACTTGTTAACGAGTTTAATAGAGATGAAATTCAATGGATGAAATTAATTAAGTTAGAATTTACTTGAGACTTTTTGTTTAGATTTCTTTTTATTTTATTATTTTACTTTCTTTTCTCCCTTTCTTTTTCCCTTTTCCCTTTTTTTTTTTTTATTTTTTACATTTTGTCCCGCATTTTACGTCGTCCGTGCTAAGAATTCCAGGGTTATAAATGAAATACGATGAAAATTATGCAATGATCTTTCTCCCATAGGTAGTCAAAGGAAAGATGAACCTTTATTCCACAGAGATGCTATTTCCTTCACGCTTTCATCTCTTTCTATAATGCTTTGACATGTTCATGTAAAACGTATATGTATTATATATACACATATGTGCATATAACATCTTTGCAGGTACATTATTTTCCTTTTTTTCCTCCTCCTCGCAAATTTACAAAATCCGAATAGATAGGTATCAGTGAGTGCTCTTTTGTGAACACATTTTCCCATGATATATGATATTCCCTGACATTTAGCGTGAAAACGACTAAATAAAATCATTTATATTCATTTTCGAAACCATTAAATTCATTTTTCTTCCTGTCACCTTGTTTCTTTGCTTTTCTTTGTCACTGATAGATAAACCAGAAAATTGTCTTTTTGTCTTCTTTATGTACACATCTCTCTCTCTCCCTCTCTCTCATTAACATATTTTTTTTCCCTTTTTTTTTCTATCTAGGCGAATATTTTAACCGAATGAAATGGTTACAAATTGCATTTGTAAATCGTATCGTAGAAGTTGGCACAACAATATATTGTAAAACCGTACGAAGATATATATGTGCAAATAGAGAACAAAAAGAAAAAAAAAAGAAAAGAAAAGAAAAAAGAAGAGAGAGAGAGAGAGAGAGAGAGAGAGAAATAGAATAAAATAGTGGAACGTGGTTGAAAGTGAAGGAGTGAGAAAAAGTGAAAAAGGGTAGGGGTGTATAAACTACCCTTCGCATTCAGAGCCGCAAAAGGGGTGACTTTGCTTCACGTAAACTTCCAGATGGCGAGTAGAACCTTTATCACGTCGCTAGGAAACGTAATTTGAGGAGACCCTTAGGTATAACCGATAATAGCAACACGTTGTATGCCGTAATAAACATCGCATAGGAACAGGAATAGAAAACAGGAGAGAGAGAGAGAGAGAGAGAGAGAGAGAGAGAAAGAGATAGGAAGGCTTACCAGTTAAATCAAATTTTGTTTTTTCTTTTTCTTTTGTGATAACACGTGCCTCCGGTATTTACCTTGATACATCCTCAAATCATTTTTTATTACATTACTTATCTTTCTCAGATTTTCATATAAATTCTAAATATTACCTTTTTGTTCACGATTGTTTCTTGTAAATTATATAAAACTTTCGTATACTCTGTATACGTTTAATTAATTAATATTTAATTATATCGTTAAAATACGTGATGAATATTTGAATTCGTTGAAAATATCGTAGGATGCAAATATACGGCATTTTCATCTAATTATCGTATATCATAATTGAGATACGATAAAAATTTAAAAAGAAATTTGTGTCTTATGGATAGTGATTATCTTTTTTAACGCTAAATTTTTCTCGACATTTCTTGTATACCTATTCTTATCGTGTACTGTCAAAATGACCGATCCTTTAAAAAAAATTATTGCATTTGTAATTAAAACGTAGATGAATATATGTTATTAAATGAATTAATAACTTCTATCATTGATTTAACTTGGATTAATTATCGTTATAATGTTACAAATAAGCTTTGTTTCTTTGTTTTTGATTGTTGAAAAATGATCTTCTTTTCGTATTAATTTATTTTCGTATTATTTTTTGATTTATTTTCATTTTCTTTTTTTTTTTTCCTTTTTTATAACTCGCAACAAAATCAATAATTGATATATACATAAAGCAAGTAAAACGTTCAACTTCATGTCATTTCATTTGATCAAACAAAATGATAGCGAACTGTTCGAAAACAACCGAATTTAATTACACGTATAGAAAAAAGTATATTTGTAAATTCGTGTTTAAATTAAAAACGACTTTATCGTTACGAAAATTTACTTTCCACATACATTGAATCATAAAAAAATGTAATATATTTCGTTTAAAAAGAGATATTGTATTTAATATACGAATGTACAATATATGATACTTTCATTTTTCATATATTAAATCTATATATTTAATTTTAGAAAAGTTAGAACAAAATATAATCATGAATAAATGCGTATAAAATATTGTTTAACGAATTAAAATTTTAACATGAGACACTATATGTATTTAATATATCAATTAGATAAAAAATATTAATGATTAAATCATTCATAGAGTTGAAAATTGTTTTCTTAAAACTTTACCTTTGTTCGTTAGTTCGTGTCGGTGAATTTAAAATCGATCAATCATTTTCACAGTTTTGTTTGTACTTTCTTAGTAAACGGAGAGATAGCAAGGAAAGGAGTAAACATTACGCTTAATTAGAATTTACTCATGGAATAAGTCGAAAGTGTTTTATTAGAAACTCAAGTCGATTAAATTAATATTATTTTTATAATAAAAAAATGGACTTTTTATCACAATAATCAAACAATCTCTTTTGCCGCTTATAGTATTATTGTATATTACCTTTTATATATTTTCTTATTATTTTTTTTTACATTCTTATTATATATCCTTTTTAATTAAATAATTTTATCGTAATATACAGATAATTACTACAGTTTCGCTCGTATTTATATAGATAATTGATATCTTTTTTTCGCAAAAGCAAAATCGAACGCAAATGCATATTGAAGTATCGAGTTAACTGTAATATTTATACCAATTTACCTTAACCATAAAATCTCGATATTTATTTAATTAATACTATCGTATGCGGGACTAAAAAGAATATCAAAAGGTTTATTTTTATTATTTAAAAAAAGGAGAAAAAAGAAAACAGAGAAATGAATATACGATATTTAGCAATTATGTGGGTTGATGGAATAATCTGACACAGGATATTTCATTTAATAAAAATTTAAATGATATATTTTTTGTAAGATTTTTCCTAGAAATTAATGTATACAAAAGAAAATAATTTTAAGGTACGGTTTTTTTTTAAAAACCCAGTTAAATTAATATTTCCATGAATTATTTATGTCATATATGTTCTAGTATAAAATTATAGAGAATTATATGCTTATAATAAATGTAATAAATTTTCTTCTACAAAAAGAGATTAAGTTTATTTATCTTACATTAGAACCGTATAAGCTGGTATAAATCTTAATTTTGATAAAACAACGATATATTATCGAGCCCAAAGGTATTATATACCATATATATATATATATAAATATATATGTATGTATTTATGTACATAAATCACCGAGCTTGTTATCCGTTTGACAGAGGGTCTAGTCACAATCCATCGATTTTTTCAAATAGACACGTATTATCAATACCCTTAACAAATATGATTTTTATTATAAAATTATTTTACCGTTCAGAAAGATAAAAATAAAAAATAAAAAAGAACAAGAAAATTATCTTCCAGTTAAGCTGAAAATAATAATTTGCAAAAGTAGATTAACTATTTTGTTAGAGTTACATTTTTAATATTTAAATTAGCTTCTTTGTTAGAAACGTACTAACATCAGTTTAAAATTCTAACTTCTTTCTTTTTCTTTTTTGAGCAAAGAAGTAAAGCCTTTAATATCATTCGCAAAGACGAAGTAATTAAGGAGTGCGACAAATCCAAAAAGAGAAAGAAAGAAAGAAAGAGAGAGAGAGAGAGAGAAATAGATAGAAAAAGCGAGTGGAAAGAGAGACATTTTCTAATTTTTCTTTTTTTTTTTTTTTAATTATACGATCAACATCATTTCTTCCACCTTGATAATGCGACAAATTTTCCATTTCCGTTTTTTTTTCTTTTTATTGAGAATCATTTCGGTAAACATTTAATCAATGAAAGAAAGAGAGAGACCGACAGACAGACAGAAATTATGAATAAAAAAATAAAATTAAAATATTTATACTCTTACTTATATACTTACTTTAAAAGTTTGTTATCGATTAAAAGATTTGAAATAAATTTTATCGTTGGATCGATAGAAGATATTTTATTTAAAACTCACATTCATTAAAGTCAAGCTAATCGTAAAGCCGAAATTTGTACACGTCCTAGAGTTAGGTCTTTACTTAGAAAAGTTGATTTTCGAACGATCCTTTACCCTTTAATGAAATTCCTTGATTTATTTCGGTCATACAATTAAATCATTATCGTCGTAGGGTTTGTTTGATCCGATGTATTTTCTTGAAATACCAATTCGCCATTAGTTATTACGTGAGATGTAAGAACAAAATGAGAAAATAAATATTAAAAAGAATTCTTACTTCATGATAAGATTTAATGTCGGAGGTTAAACGGCAAACTGACACCGATTGACTTTCATTTAAGAGTTATAAAACACCATTTCATCGTTTTCTCTTACAAGAACGCAATCAAATGTTTTGCTTTCATTATTTTGATCATTTTATTCCGTTATTTTGTGTTCTTTTTTTTTCTCTAGAGTGAATGAAGAATATAAATACATACGTATATACGTATACGCATATATTTATGTAATATTTTGTCTTTTTTCATATTTATATGGACGATGAATATATCGATAAGAGAGAAAAAAAAGAATAAACAAGAATTCTCCATAATAATTTTATCTCGTTACATTTATTATGAGAGTTGATCGTTCATCTTATTAATATTTTATTATAATTAATCATTTATTTTATAAAATACTCTGATCAAAAATTTACGACGATTTTGTATGATTTTATTCTCAAGTTTTGTTTTCTTTCCAGATAATATCATTAAATTGATAATTACGATATTATGTTTCATTTATAAACATTATCACGTAATTTTTATATTTCGTCGATGTTTGTGATAATCTCATGACGATCGGTTGATATTATTGCGAGGATGTATACGCATGTGTTCACAAAGATTGATCGTCCTTTCTGATGAGAATCTCAAAAGGGGATAATAGAGATTCTGTAGGATGCTTTCAAGGACAAACGTACGCTCTGATCTGATATTTCGATCACGTTGATCACTAATATAGCATCAGAGAATAGATGTTTCGTTAAAGATAGAAAATAGAAAAGTATTATTAGGTATCTATATATATATATAATTAGAAAAATGATATATTTAAAATAAGTTATATATTTTCATTAATTGTTCTATCGATAAAAACACAAAGAAATTCTTTGTTTGTTAAAAGCAAACTGTATCCTAATGGGTAAGAGAACATTAAGAGGAGTAAAGATTATCTATAGTTTGCAAACAGAACGTAGCAAGAGAAACTTCTTTGGAAACTAAAGAAGATTTACAATGTCGAAGAGTCTGATTAGTTATTGACTCGAACTATAATATACAGGATGGATTAAAATTTATCCTAAACCATCTACAAAATTAATCACTTTATTTCTAGACATTTTAGACGTATAATTGGATTAATTAGGTCAACAACTAGTCAATCTTCCAATCAAAATAAACTGACAAAAGATCAATGTTTGTTTTTAAAATTGTTTATAGATAATAATTAATTTAATGGATGATAATCGTTGATAAAATTTATATCCATCTCGTATTTCGTATTTTTACCTAGTATCCCTTAGATATAGTCATTTGCTTTTATAGAATCCTTAGTCTCAAAGCTTGATGTTCTACCATAAAGTCATAGAAACTTAAAATTTCTCGGAAAAGAGAGAGAGAGAGAGGAATATTTTCATCGTCAAACTTTGTAAAGAACACAAAGAATTTCGAGGAGAATCAGAAATTCTGTCGATTCTTTAACCCACAAAAAGGAATACTTCGTCAACTTAGTATTACTCACGATATAATATAAACGTTATCCTGTTTCTTCGTTGACTCAAGCAAATGCTTTCAGTTTGACAAACATAAATGGTATCTATCATCGATTATTTTTCTGATACTATGGTTTTATGACTATGAATCATCTAGTCTTTTCAACGATCAATTCGTTTTTATTGTTTCATAACCCCTTCATAAATTAGGGAAACTTTGAATTGACAAGTAATTTTTTTGTTTCCCCCCCCCTCCCGATATCTAAATTCTTGATGACGATTTTGATCTTAACGATGAGATCATAACTTTTGATATTTTTTCCTCGTTCGATATCTTTCTATCTCTCACTCTCTATTTTTCATTTACGTGAAATTGACTTTGAACGATCGTTCAAGCAGAGAAGCACTTCAGCATTTCCAAGTGCTATAACCCTTCCATTGAATGGTTCCTTCAATCGATCGAGCCTTTAGATTGTGTTCGATATAATTTAATGTATCACCCATGTGAAATTACACTTGAGAGATGCACTAGCTTACGCACATATATAAAGAGAGAGAGAGAGAGAGAGAGAGAGAGAGAGAGGAAGTGTGTACACTGTCAAAATAATTAAACGAAAATTTCCTTTAATTGGGATAATTAAATATTTTAAATTATTAGCCTAACGTTGAGATAAACAACACTAATATATTTCTAAATATTTATTTTAAGATAAATGATAGTTTCTTCTTGAATTTGTTTTTCTTGTATTTTTAGATTTTCATTTTTTATTCGTACACAAATATTGATATCAAAATTAATTAACTACTTTTAAACGTCTCATTTAATTTAAATGAACTCACGTCGAATTAATATACTCTCTATATCTAATAAAATTCTTACTGTTTTATTTCTTTTTGATTTGTTTTTTTTTTTTTTCTTAAATAAGTGTACTTCTTATCTGAAAATATATTACTATGTCTATAACTTCCTGTCTTTCAAAAGAGAATCTTTCTTTTTATTCTTTTTTGTGTTGCCAAATGTACATTTCTAACTAGATAACGTTGTACTCGGTACACAACGTTTTCCACATAGACTACTCGTGTGTGTGTGTGTGTGTGTTACGATACACAAACTACATACATACTTACTTACATTTTCTAAGAAAGTTTCCGATTACTTTAAACGTTTGAAGTTACTTATTTTAAAATAAAAACTTTGCGAACATAAATATATATATATATATATTACATAGATTAAGCTTTTTTAAGACTCTTTTTTGTTTCGATATAATGAATATTAATTGTGAGAATGATCAAAACGTAAATTGTCACTTTAAGAAGATAGAACGAATTACGTTAGAAATATAAGTCTGACAATGAGATATTTTATCGATAACTTACGTCATAGTAAGCCTTTATTAAAAAACTAGTTGAGTAATAGGATTTTCATCGTTGATATTATTTTCAACATCTAAGAAAAAGAAAACGAGGAACGAAAAAATATTTATCTTGTTCAAGATAAGTTACTATGAAAGCAAATAATATATATATATTTATATCTTTCATTTCTAACGTATACGAACAATCAAGAGAAAATGAACAAATCAAAATTGTCTTTTTCTTGTTTTAATTTCAAGAAAATGTTTCTCTTCCAATAATCAACGAGATTACATGATTTTTCTTTTCCACGAAAATGTTTTAAAGCAATATTTTCAAAACAATTGTGAGTACGTACAAGAAAATATAGTGCTTTGAAATAAAACGATACTACTTGTTAATAATTAGTTAATAACTTCGTAAAAATATAAAAACTTCCTACTGATTCGATTTTGTTTTATCACGTTAAGTCTTCCTTTTATCGTAAAATTAACGTTACTCAAGTCAATTTATGTGAATAATACACGATCGATATATGAAACATAGTTTCAAAAAAAAAAGAATAACATTTATGACGATTATATAAACTAGATGTCTACCAAAAATTTAAATCTACTATCGAGGTTCAAAATTGAAATATATATTTTGTCTCGACTGTCGTTTTATAATAGAATAATATTGTTATTAATTGTTTTTATGTAGTTTTATATCCAGTTAATAATGATTTAATTTAATAATTAAATAGTAAATAACATTATATTAATTTTCTAAAATATGTGTGTGTTCATTTAATTTATATTTCGATAAAATAAATGAAATCTAAAACGTGGTCGAATACAAGTTTAATTATATTTTTTTCTTCATACATGAAATTCTTGCATATGTACTAATAAAATTGGTACAAATTTAAAAAGAAATAAGATTTGTTTAACAAATACAAGATTCTTAAGCCTTCATACATCTTGATATCTCATAGGTCTCACCTATAAAAGGATTGCTTTTAGTTTTACCTTGATTTAAACTTTCCTTCAAACTTCGAACTCGCCTCATTTCACTCTTTGCAAGCATAATGACGTTCTCATGGATACGCAGGCCTTAAAAAGATTGTTATTTTTCAATCAAGTCATATTGAAATATAAAAGCACCACTTTTACTTCCGTTAAAACTCTCTCGAGAGAAAGAGATGCACGTTTTATAATTTCCAAGGCCAAGACAAGGTTGAAGATTCTTCAATTTTTTAACTTGCTATCATAGAATATTTTAAAACAGTCCTTCACGGGAATATTAAACCTTAACCATATTTCATGGTTTATAATCATCAACTTTGTATATATAATTTATGATTTAATATAGTAATTTATATTGTTTTGTATTTTTAATAATTTTGTTGATAACTCAACAGGTTATACATTATATTGATATTGCACGTAAAAGTATGAATAATAATCTAATCAAAATATAATATAACAATATATATTATATATAAAAATGTGAATGTGATATAATCAAAACATAATATATATATATGGACATTTTTTCTTTTCCTTTTGTTTAAATTTAACCACGTAATATCGCTATGTATTACAAAAGGTAAAAAAAAAAAAAAAAAACAAGCAAACAAAAATAAAAAGAATATACGAGCGAGACGTTACAGTTATAAAGGTGAATATCGCTTACTTTTATTTAGCAGAAATACGGGAGTCGAAGAAATGAGCTACGTGCTCGGTATTCTCAATTTTCTAAAAGCTAGAAGGGAAGTGCTTATCCTTTTCATTGAACAGATCGTTTAATTATCGAACGTCTAATGTAAGATAAAGAAAGATTTGACGAGAGAAAACCTACACAATATTCTCTCATCGATGATTCTATCCTCTTTAATAACAATCAATTAACGCAGAACGCGAATCATTCGTTCGAATATTCGTTCGGTCGATTTGAATTTACAAAAATATTTACACACCTCCCTTTCCCGCTGCAAAAAAAAAACAAATTAAATAAATATAATAATTGTATTAAATAATACAGAAACAATACGCATTTTGAACCATGATTAACAGTTATATGTATATCGAAATAAAATTGGAAAACTTTCTTTCCTATTTTCAACGAATTTTATTTAATATCTGTGCTTGAATTTGCGTAGTTGCACACGTCACATGTATCAAATGTGAAACGTTTCGTGAAAATACAAAAATATTCATAAAAATAAATAAAAACGAGTGGGATCGGTTAGTTGGAGAAGAGGAGAAAAAAAGTGGGGAAGGAAATCTGTCGAAAATTGGATCATTTACAAAATACAAAGAGCACACACTCATATCCACGCATTTATAATAACATATGTTGAGAATATTCATTAATGTAATATCCAATAAGTAAATAGGGTCTCATGAGAGATTAGTTTGCTGTTTGTGGCAAATTCCATATCAGTTATCATGTCACCTTTCTGACCTATGCTCGAAATGAGGTATATAAAGCGAGCTCTGCTAACTTAAAGAAGATCCTATCGAGAATCTATCCTATCGAAGAACTCTTGGAAATATCTATTGGTGTTTGAAGTTTCAATTTAGTAAGTGTTAAAACAAATTAATCAAATCGATATGAAGATCTTTCACTTTATTTATTTGTTCCTCGTCATTTTGGCCTACATTTCTTTCACAAATGCGGGTAAGTACTAATTATTTCTCTATCTTTCTTCTTTCCTTTTCTTTATTTATTTTGATTTGCACACAATAAAAACGTACGGAATAATATTATTGTTCTACGATAATCGATTGCACGTCGTTGCATTGGTTTTTCAATCTATTACTTTTCCAACCGTCACTCATGAATTTCCCATTTCTCTTCGTAATCTATTGTAATGCGATAAAAAAATAAAATGAAAATAAAGTAAAATAAAAATATATGAATTTACATAAAGGAAAAATCTTTAAATTCAACAATGAATTTCCTCTATTCGTTGTTGTAAGTAAATCCAATTTTTCTGTAGAATAAAAATGCGCGAGTTGATTAATTGAAAATAAAGAAAGTTAATTTGCTTTGTGTTTCCTATAACGAGACGTTGAATAGAATTAATAGGAATCTTTTGCAGCTTGCACGGAAGATGAATGCAAAGCCGCTTGCAAACACGTTGGAAATATTCCCGGTGGAAAAGGTGGCAAGTACTGTGTCGATGGTGCTTGCAAATGTGCTATGGTGCATCCATAATGATTCAAAGTCCTGTTTTTTAACGACGATGCTTATCAATGTATATCAATATTCGGGATGATCAAACGATACCCCAGTCGTTTGTCATCGAAAACGTCGTACTATGTAAATAAATAATTTAAAACGTAATATCAAATAGATTTAATCATTCTCAACAGCTGTATTAACTCGCAACATTGGAAAAAAAAAAAAGAAAACAATTATTATCAAATAAACAATTTATATGAAATTGAAAATGTATAAATTGGATAAAAATATATTTGCACGCGTTGTTTACTTCGAGCAAACTCTCTTAATTAAAATATATAATAATAATTAATAATAAGACAAATCTTTCAGTAGATTTTACTAATTATAACAGAATATACGTTGACGAAGAAATTTTGTTATTCGCGTTATTAAACAAAGGTATAAATGAAATGAAAAAGAAAAATTCTAACAGCCAAAACGCGCAACTCAGTAAACAGAAAAAAAAAAGAAGATATTATACAATTTGTTAATGATTTTTTTTGTTGTAATTTTTAACACCTTCTACATCTCGCGTAATGAATTTCAGCCAAAAATACGAGGAAACATCCAATTAGGCCAATAAACAGTCCGAGAAACGTTAACGAGTAATGTTCCAAAGTGAGTTTTTTCTTTCTCTCGCTCAATTGCAATTTCATTTTGGCATCCTCGACGAATAAAGGATGTGTCATTTCCTCGTACCAAAAGTTAGTAAACCCAAATTGTTGCATCCTCAGCAGCAAAGTATTGATCCTCTCGGTGTAAGGTGAATTAAGTTTAATCACGTATGAAAGGGTATAAGTCATTGGACACTCTTCGACAACGTGGATTAATTTGTTGCCATCATCGTCGTAATAAACCGAGTAATTTTCCAATTTAATCGAAGTAAATCGACCGAGTGCAATAAAACTTCGATCGAACGCTACGAAGTAATTCGTTGGTTTATCCGAATTTAGAACATTAGTTTTATTTCTAAGTTTTCTGTACAATGGCTCGTCACCGATGAACGTGTCCTCTTTCAAGTTTAAATATTTCGTAACTATCGTGTAATTCGAATCGGCGACATCCTCGATCGTATTTATTTCTGGATATTTCAAAGGTTTGCTAAGTGTCCACATGAGCCAATTGTTATATAATCCAGCGATTACAAGTCCGAATAATAATGAACTACAAAGGAATACTCTAAGTGCCGGTGTATATGCTCTTTCGAATGGATAACAAAATAATATCATCAATTCCGTGCAACCTATCACGTATGGATGAATCTCCGGCGGTGATGGTTTTTCTTTGATATTTATCGAACGACAATAATCGTTCTTTTTCGAAATAATATCTTGCGATAATTTTTCTTTACGGATATCCCAAAAATCTTGTCCTAGGGGACAAGTGATTGGTTTGTCATTACGAATGGAATTACTCAAATATCTCAGTATAACCCAGAATATCGTAACAAAAATATTATAGAATATTAATAGGATCCATAATTCTTTTGTAAATGGTAAAAATGGCATGTAAGATTTTGGTAAGTATCCTCTGGTTGGTGCGATAAAACAAAGCTTGTCTACTTCGATGCCAACCGTAAACTCATATAAAAAGGAATCATTGTAAATTTTAATAAAAAGACTGGTTAGAACGATCTCGCTCTTATTATCTTCGATGTTTCGTAAGGACTCGTGAAAGGGATCAACGTCGTCCATTTTGTACAATACAGTGACAATAAAATTAGCGTTCATGCTATTCTCCAAAGTTTTCATCACTTTGGCGTCCAATTTGGTGTAATGGATCACTTTGTTTTCGTCTACTTTAATGTCCATCATCATTGAAGGAAAAACAGTTATTTTTATCGGATAACCATTCATATTTTCAAAATTTTCGAAAAGATTTACATTTTCGGATAAAACGGAAATTACCGAGTTCGTTTTATTTCGCGTATTATATTCTTCAACATCGTCGAAACATAATTTATGTACTTTACCAAAACCATTTGGGATTGGGTCGAAAGGATGATAACTTAAAAAACATTTGAAATTATCGGTAATCGATGTAACAAGCATTCGATAAACATGAAATTTTAACCAGAGTTCTTGAAAAATTGTTCTCCAGGTTTTTCTCGATGTTTCTTCTTCGCCAAGGAAAATAATCAAATATTGATTTTTCGGTTTCCATAACTTTTCGTTTAAGAAATTTTGAAGATCACGAAGATCATCGATAGGTAAAATCCAAGTAAGTTGAATTTGATCCTTCCAAGTGCATTTTGAGACAAAATCATTGGCATTTATTCGATAACCTTGAATAAAATCGATCGCTATTTGATGCAAGAGAGACTCAAGTATGTTCGATTTTGTATCGAACAAAAGCAATGAGACCATAAATGGTTGAAATTCTTTGGAATTATGCACGTAATTCAATATACGTTTGAAATTCTCCGTTCTTTGAATAGTCAATAACGATGTGAGTTCAGCCACGTTACTGCTTTGAATATTGTCAAATTTTGATTGTATTTTATTCGGTATAATTATCAAGCAAATGATCAGTCCAATATAAAGATACATCATATTTAATCAGAATTAAAGATGACATATAACTCGTTCGCGGTTATTCGTATATTTTTTATCTCTAAAAATCGAATTTATCGTACGCATGTTCTTCCGTGTTGTTTAGTTTTAATCCTTTGACTGTTCACCTGTGTATAAAATAAAAAGAGAATATAAAATACTAAAAAAAAAAAGAAAAAAGATTTTTTTCATCAATTCTCAGTTAATGTAGGTCAGCAAGAAAAAAAACCCACGCGTGTATACATATATATATATAAACGCACAAAAACACGTGGTTTAGAAATTTGTTAACAAAAGTTACTTTGATTGGAAATATCCTTTTATAATGTCATTCGATACGAAGAATAACAAGATTTTAAATTATTTTTAGAAGAAATTTTTGTTAGAAAGTAAGTATAAATAAAAATATGTAATATATAACGTGAAAACAAACAAAATATATATATATATTACTAGAAGAACAAACAAACCGCGCGGTCTGCAATTGTAAGAGGAAGATCTTTACGATTTGTCAAATAATTCTAAATAAATATTTGACCGATATTTTTACTACTATGATAATAACGTCACGTAAATGCACATACTTTAGTATGACAAGTAGTATTTGTGGAGTACAATTTTCGTGGTTTACTTCGTCCTTCTTCTAAGACTTTTTATCGAGTTTTGCACTGTTTGCACGTGTCCCTATACTCGAACGTAATTTCGAACTGACTCGAGTGACTTGTTAACTTCAAAAGAAAAAGAAAAAAGGAAAATATGGAATGAGTAAAAAAAAAAAAGAAATGAAAGAAAATAAACAGGAAAGAAAGAATGAAAGAAAGAAGGTAAGTAAGTAAGAATCCGTTTATGAATCGTCAAAGTAAATGGGCAAACACGACTATTGACATTGGTTCACTTTTATTTGACGTCTCGTAACACGTCAAAAAAGATATTCGTCTTCCGGTAAACTCGAGCTCGGATTAAACCGTAAAGAGCTCGACTATCCGAACGGGATAATGATCGTATATTTATACGAGTAGGGAAATAAATAAATAAATAAATGAGGGGATCGATTTTAAAAAGTCAACCCTAAAGCACATATTTATTTAGATCGTTTTATCGAGATTATATGGATGAAGTTAATGAAAAATACTCCTTTCGTTTTATTTGCATCTGGATAAATAATACATCAATTATACGAACTAAACGATAGTACGGATCTTATCTTACATAGACATTAACATTATAAGTTCAAGGACAATTCCGAGTACGATACGTGTAATCATAGTCGGTTAGAAAAAAAAAAAAATCATTCGATAAAAATCTTTGATTTTTCTTCCACTCTTCTTATTCTATTTTAAAGTCATATTTATTATATATATAAAAAAGAAAGAAAAAAATTATGATTGTATTGGATTATATTGCAACGATACAATTAAATTGAATTTACTCGAACGATCAGATGACTCTCTCTCTCTCTTTTAGAAGTATCTTTAAATTAAATATAAGAAAAATAATGAAATCCTCGCTAAAGTTTTGCAACCAATATTATTGATCTTAATTGTTCAAATTGATCTCGTTTATTTGATTCCCATATCGAGTAGCATATTTCTTTAACGTAATTATACGATACTACAAACCGTGGAAAATAAGTATTTAAAATAGTTAATTACGATGATGATTGGGAAAAATCGTGAATATTGTTATCTGAGGCTTCTTAATTCGATAATTCTCGGTAGAATAATCTCAGTAAGAAACAAGTAGATTCTCCATCATTGAATTCAAGAATTCAATTAACGATGATACGATGGAACGGACTCTAACTAGATTAAAGTCTCGCTAAAACTATAATTATACTCTAGCGTATCGTGAATTTCGAAGAAAGGTAGAGAGAATGATAGAAACAAGTAGAAACAGGAGAAGAAAGTTAGCAAATGGAAAGGCTTTAAACAATTTGATTAATCAAGCTTTCCTTTGTTTAAAGAAAGTTCGTTTTTAATCTTCATAAAAAGGAGGGATATAAAATCATCCTGTTTGTAGAAAGTATATATGATAAAGTTCTTTAAACGAATTTTACACTTATCGTTTTTCCCCATAAAGAATTCTAAAAAAAAAAAAAATAGACGTTCTTTTTTCCCGAGCGCTAGAAATGGCGTTAACCCTTAATTAAACTAAGTGGATGTTCGAATGAAAAACGTCTGATAGATTGCACGTAACACCCTTTAATTTTGATTCCCTTTTCGAAAATGCACTTGTTCCATTATCTATTTATTTCGACAAATCGACATATTTATTAAAATACTTGTTCTTTTTGATGAATGGAAAAAGATTATTTATTTTTTATTAGCTAAAGATAATTACTAAAGGTAAGTATATATAAATGTATGTATGTATGCATGTAAATATTTTTTCTCGGTACCATTTATAATTATTTAGTATTTTAAATAGACGATCAATATTTGAAATATTGGCGTTAATTTAGAGTTACAAATATAGATACAGAATATATATTGATATTTTATTTAAAATACAAACAGTTTCTGTATTAATCAGAGTATGATACTTATATTAAATTCTAATATTTATTACAAATAATAATTATTTATTTAAAATATTGACCTAATAAAAACCTTATAAATAATTTTTCTTTTACGTACCAAATGTGTATGCTCATCGTAACGCAAAATTAACATAATTTTTTTTTTCACATGTCCACGTACTAACTCGTCGTAACAGAAAATTGTTATTTTTGTCACAAAGAATATCCTTACAATACATAAATAATTGATGAAAAAATATTGTAATGCATTTATCATTGAATTTTGCTTATCAACGGAAATGAGAAGTGAAATAAATAATCAAGCGATAATTTAACCTAAATAATCTTTCGATCTCCTATAAGAAACATTTATTTCTGATGACAATATTCCCAGTGTGAAATCCTCGATAAAAATAATGTTTCAATGTAATGACAAGGTAGATGGTACTTCAGGATTTGATCGAAGAGGAGAAACGTGGGGCTTAACGAGGGAGGGTTGAAGAGTCAATAAAAGTGACGGTGTGCAAAATAAGCACACATCGAGTCGAGCTTTCGTAGTGTAATAACGAAGGAAAAGAAAGTGTCTTAAAGGATATATCTTCCTTTAGTAAACATAGGAGAAAGAAAAGAAAAGAAAAGAAAAGAAAAGATAATACGGAGTACGCGAAATTTCATTTATAAAAAGATAAAGATAACAAATGACGATAAAGATCTAACGGAAAAAATATACGCTAATATTAAATTATTATCCTAGGATGTACAAAATAATTATTCTTACGATTATAATTTTACGAGTGAAAATTGATCAAGGTTATAAAATATTTCACGAAGAAAAACATGAAAATATGAAGTTTTGGATAGACGCGTTGTGTCATACGCGAACGATCAAATTTGTTCACATATTAGGAATATTAACCAACGATTCGTCTAACCATTATCTAAATCTTTTTTTAAACGGTCTCGTAAGTGGTATAAATCAAAATAAATGCGAAACTACGATATTTTTAAACAAGTATTATATCGATGATAATCCTTGGAACAAAAATAATTATAGACGGAACGATAAGATCGATCTTTTAACGTTCGAAAAAGTTTCATCGAAGAATTCGCTTGGAACTAACAGCTTGAAAGTTCTCAACGACTTAGGCAATAAAAAAAGAAAAAGAACAAGCGGAGGAAGAAGAGATAATAGTATAGAAACGATGACAAAAAAGAATTTCAACCTATGGTCGTTGCACGTGATACTGATAAAGGACGAACGTTCGATGGAGCGAATTTTGAATGGAAAAGAGTCAGCCCACTGGATGTCTCGGTTACACTTCATCGTACTTATAATCTCAGATGACGGTTCAATCGAAGATAATAAATTCAAGGTGACGATCGAACGCACATTAAAAATGTTTTGGTTAAGACGTCAGATATTAAACGTCCTGGTTTTCTTACCCTTATCAGAAAAGGATCAAAATTTCACCTACGCTTACAATCCTTTCGTATTAAACAACGACACTGGTACGAATCGAGGAAAATTTGTCTAATAATATTTTTTATTTCTAACACATATCTTTTCAACAAACAGTTCTTTTTCTTTTTTTCTCTCATTATCGTAGTTATTTCAGAACGAGGTAAACTCGAGTCCATTAACTTTTTATCAAAGGAAGACATATTTCAATGTTTATCAACGTTAAATCATCATCGTACGAATAATTTGTATGGATACAAATTAAACGTAGGTCTCTTTCAACAATATCAAACATTAATGAAAACTACAGAGAAACCATTAAAGGGCTCGATTTATGAATATTCTCTGGGATATAAGGGTACCGATGCAATGATCATGGGAACAATCGTTAAATATATGAATTTCACGGCGAATGAGATCAATCCGAACGATAGAATTAAATTTGGACACGAGTTACCAAATGGGACTTTAGTTGGAACGTTAGGTAAGAGGAAATGAAATAATATCATAAACTTTTATTCATTTGGTCAATATTTGTAAATATTTCTAATCAGTATTTCGAATGAATGATCAAAATTACATACAGGATTCATATACAAAAATTGTAATTTGATATTAAAATTTATATATATTCTAGTAATTTATTTTACAAAATATTGATCATCGATTAAATACAAATATTGATCAAATATAAATATACCCCAGAAGAGTAAAATAAAATATACAAATTTTTAAATATATAAATGAGAAAATATAAAATATGAAAAAATAAAGAAGAATCCTTTTTTATTTCTCAAATTGGATTCGTCTTTTATTATATAAGGATAAACTTACTTACTCAGGTATTTGGTTTTTGTCAGGTGATATTGCCTATGGCAGAGCGGATGTAACATTTGCGTCTTTCTTCGTCAAACCCTATAGCAAGAATAAACATAATTTTGAATTTACCAGCCAGACGGGATATGACAGCATCTGCGTGTTCGTACCGAAAGCTCGGAAAATACCGAAATGGCTTCGAATACATCACATGTTTGAGCCCCCTATCTGGCTTTGCTCAATAATTTCACCAATTATTGTCTACCTAATGTGCTATGTGCTACTGTTATTTACGAGCCAAAGGTAATGACATGCTCAGTTAGATCCTATCTCACTTTATACAAGAGAAACTTTTAAAACACAAACAAATAAAATATATACAGTATTTATCTATTGGAAAAAAATACCATAGAAATACTAATCCGAAGGTGTTTGATATTTTACAAAAAAAAGAAAAAAGAAAAAAAAAAGAAAATAAAAGGAAAAATATATAAAATCGAAAATCGCGTTAAGCAAAGCATTGATTCTTCTTTTATGTATATATAAAATATCCTTGATATAAATGAGAGATCCATCGTCGTTAACATTAAGGACATATGTGATTGTAACCCACGATAAATACTGATCATTACTCATTACCGATATAAATACTTAATAAGAATTTGATAAATTGGACAGTCCCCTCTCTTTATGAATTTTTATACATCAATTTATCTCATTTATTTGCACACCTTGTAATTTTTCTCTTTTATATTTTTTTATTTTATCCTCGTTTTTCTCTTTTTAGAGCAAAAAAGTTCGAACGAATAAAGCTCGCTTACAAAGTATTCCAATTCACCGTTGGATTCCCAACAAAATTACCATGTTCCTGTCCGGAAAGAATACTTTTATCTACTCTCTCAATCACAAACGTTACCATAGCTGGATTGTTTGGTGGACTATTGTACAAAAGTTTAACTAATGATATATATTACAAAGATATCGATTTATTATCTGAATTAGATGCTTCTGGATTACCAATAGTATTTTTGAAATACAATTTAATAGACGCATTTGATGACGAATCTACGGGATCACCTGTATTCAATAATCTGAGAAAAAAATTTAAATACGGCATGAGAGCGTTACACGATGCGTCATTTTTTCGAAATGCAAGCGGATTAATCAGGAAGAAACATTATTATTTAACCGAACAAAATTTGCTGAACGATGATCTATCACCTAAATTACATTTGGTTAATGAGTGTCCACGTAATTAATTAATTTTATTAGCTTGATCCAATTATTATCGGCTAATAATTTTGATAATGTTGGTAATGCATTCTTTTCTTTTCTTTTTTCTTTTTCTTTTTTCAGGTAATTATTACTTAGCATATCCAATACGAAAGAATTCGTATTTGCTCGAAAAGATTGATCTTCTAATTGGCAGATTACATCAAGCAGGTTTAGTGACATTGTGGAACAATCGTACCGTAATGGATTTAATTTACCAAGGAAGAAAAGTTTCATCGAGAACGCAAGCACATGCGGGCAACAAATTTGTTCCGTTTAATTTGGAAGACATGCAGACATCATTCTATTTGCTAATAGTCGGTCTATTACTGTCATCAATCGTATTCTGCGATGAGAAGGGATGGTTGAGACTATTCGTCAAAGATACAAAAATACGGCCAATTTTATATAGTAAAAGAAAGAAAGATTCGTTCTTCGAGAAATTACATTTTTTACGATTTTTTCTTCCGTCCAAAAAAAATATCAAAGACTAATTTCCAACGTAATAACGAACAACACTTCTTATTTGATCTGTTTAATTTATTGATCGAATTTCTGACGATACCCTTTCACGCTCTTAAACATGAAATGTGCATCGTAAATCCAATAAATTATATTCTAACTTTGAAATTATTGAACACATATATAACTTGCGGTGATTTGTATATGCTCGACGTAAATTTCATAATTGTAAATGATTCTATGTGTAATTGAATTGTAAGATAAGGTATTATTTGTTTCATCTCTATAAAATTATTAATTAAATCAAATTAAATTGAAAGAAAAGTGTTCTGTTATAAAGCGTCAACGATACTGTAGAATGGGTCAACATATACCATAAGTTTTCCAAAAGTTTTGCGATTTTCCAGCTTGTCCACGCATAAGTGCAGTTTCATTCGGCAACAAAAGTACAAGGAAATGGGGATTTATTTTAAGATGATCTTAAAATACTCTCAACACTATTTCTCTCGGAGACGGTAGCCAGTTGAGTGTTGTTGGTCGTTGATGAGTTATCATGGTACTTCTCACGAGTCATATATTTACTATTTTGGCGATAATAAGTTTGATATGTAAGTATATCGATTATTAAATATTTATCTAACTTTATTTTATATCTCTAACGGGGTAAATAAATTGAAAAAGAAATATTATTTAACAAAAAGAAAAGAAAAAGAAGCAGCATAATCGTGTAAATATATATATATATATATAGAAGAAATGTTTTGTATTTTTGTTATCAGGGATATCACCTATTTGGACATGGAACTTGAACGATCGTCGATACGATGGATATGATCTTGAAAGAGGTCCAGTCTTTTACGAAGCTTACTATCCGGAAAATAACGATAACAATCCAAGCGAATATCAAGAAAAACGTTATTTCGATCGGGATCCAGTAATAGAGAGAACCTTTCAAATACCAACTGACAGAAAAGAATACATGGAAGATAGATCAAAGAACGAATATCTCGATCGTTTAGAATATTTAAGATACGATAATTCTTATAATCCCGACACGAAATTATCAAGAATACAAAATTATCCAAAAACAGAATCATCGAGGAATTATGAAATCTCACGTAAATTTTACGACGTTAATTCTCTTTCTCCGAATTATATCAAATTAATTCGAAATATTCCGGAAGATTCGTTGACTTCGAAAAATCTGGACAATTGGAATACGTTGGGCAATTATTATTTACGCTTTGATCCGAATTTTGACAAAAGTGACATTAATAGTAGATCAAACTTTCGAGGAATACCAGATCGAGGTTTTTTAAATGAAGAAAATATGTTTGAGAAGAGAAACGACGAGAAAAAAACTGAATCTATTCGGGATATTCGACAGAATTTGTCTGCTGCATCACCACGAGCTATTCAACCTTTAGAAATACCTAAGGAATTTGATTCGATAAGGAGACTGTCACCGAGAGATTTACAAAATCATAATTCGTTCGATACAATAAATTCTATTAATTATATAAGATATCCGCGACAAGAGTACAACTATTTTGGAAATAGAAATGACCCAGAATCTGAAAAGTGGATTCCTCAAAATCTTTCGAACGAACAGATGGAAGGAATTCCAAGAAATGTTAATTCGTTACCCTCGGAAAATATATTTGCTCCGAGACCTCAAGTGATCAATTATGTATTTTCAAAGGATTCCTCGATCGAACAAACCGAGAAACCAATTACAACGATCAAGGAAATAACAAATAACGATGAACCACGTAAATACGGGGACAATCTTTTGCAAGAGGAATTAAATAAGGAGGAAGAGAGCAAAGATAAAAATACAAAAGTTACGTCGATTGAAATCAGTGAAGTACCCAGACATAAAATACGTCATCATCACGGAGAATGGCTACGTAATTTTTCTCGTGGGCAAAAGTAATCCCTGATATCAAGTGTTAATTAAGTTCAAAACAAAGAGAAAAAAAAAGAAAAATAACTTTAAACGAGATTTTATTTACAATAGGATTTTCAATTCGATCATCGCTTTTTAAATATAATATTAAGATCGTATGCGTTATGCCCGGTAAGTTGATCTTTAAAAACCATCCACTTCGAACAGCATATTTATTATTACATATCTTTTTTATAATTATACAATTTTCTTTATAACAGTGTAGAATATAATCTCGCTATAAGGAGACATTGTCCCGTGATAATCATGATTAAATATCGAAAATACACTTCTCATAAATGGAGATTAATTGATTGCATAAAGAAAAAAAAAAAGAAAAGAAAATAGTTATCATATAAAATTATTACTGTGACAGTAATACAAAAGAGAAAGTAATTATAAAATACGATAAAATCAATTACGATAGAGAGATTATCTTCTATTTATGATAAGTGTGTACATTTAATGTAATGATTTATTTCAATGTAAGTACCAATGAGTAAGCCAAACGATAGATTAAATTTAAGCACAACAAACTTATAATTAATAATAATCTATTAAAATACTTTGAAATCTAATCACTGATCAATCATTTTTTTTCGAGATTTCTTATTTTTTGAATGCTACATAGAAATATTAAACAGATTAAAAATACTTGGTAACTAAAAATTCTACAACTAAAAATAGAGAAAGAAAATTATTTCTAAAATGAGTACAATGAAAACACGATAGTTTATGTCAATGAATATAAATATCTAAGAATGATAGATGGTCCAATCTTAAAGTAGATAAAAATAAAAAGTATATTCTACTTTGGCACCTTCAACATCTACCAATAGTAATCCCTTAAACTTAAAAGGGAATGTTTGTACTATTTTAATAACTAATGAATAATTATCTTTTGATACATTTAGATAAAAGATAAATAATTATGTTTGTATTAACATAAAATATCGTTCATCAAAATGCTATAAAAGATACATGATTTTAGATGTAAAGGCAAGTACAAGACAAAGCCAGAAGTACTTCGCAAGTAACCTACACTATTGGAACACAACTTCATTTGGTGAATAATCTCAGTTAGCTATATCTAGATTGTTACATTTTATTCACAAAGTTCTCTCTATGCATTCTTGCCTATTTAAAGATACTATTATTTCATAAAAATTTAATCCAAACATAAATGCTATTTATTTTTAATTGCATTTGTACGAGACATTTAAACTTGTTTCGGTGAAAAATATATATAACTGTTTAATAGTTCTTTCTTTTTAAATCTTTCTCACAACTATATTATAAATCATAGTCCTTAATATTTATACGTGGGCACTATTATCAGGTAAATATTCTGGTGAATTTCTTGAAATCTTAACAAGTTAATTAGTGTCTCTTTGTCTCTATCTCTCTCTCTCTCTCTCTTTCTTTCAATGACTCTCTCATTTTGTTTTATCTATTTATGCTATAAATATTTTCGTTACATATCCTTTTTATCTATTATGATAAACATTATTTAAACTGTTTTATATAACATAATAGGCGATTATTTTAAATGGGAGACTCTAATACCTATTTTATGCACTGATATTCCATTTGTAGGAGATAAATTCACGCAACTTTTCATAAGCTTTACCAAGATTATCATTCTCTATCACAATGTCAAAATTTCCTGGTTGTTCACCTGTAATGAATATAAATATAAATTACAAAATAAAATTTTAATTGTATTCTTAATTTCTATTTATGTGAACAATGCGAGAAGAACTTCTGTATCAACTTATTACATACCATATTCCAATTCAATCTTAGCAGTATTTAATCTTCGTTGCAAAGATTCATCTGTTTCTGTTTTCCTTTTCTTTAATCGTTGTTCAAGTTCTTCCAAAGATGGTGGTTTTACAAAGATATATATAGCATTTAGAGAACTATTTTTAATTTGTTTAACCCCTTCTATTTCAATATCTAATATACATATTTTTCCTGTTCGTTGAACATTTTCTACAGCAAGTTTACTAACAAAAAATATAAATATAATACTTATTGTTAACGTATATAAATAATATGGTACATTTATTCAAAATATTTAAAATTCCTTACCTGGTTCCATATAAGTTTCCGCTATATGTAGCAGTCTCAATGAATTCACCATTATCTATTTGTTTCTGCATTACTTCTTTATTTGTAAAATAATAATGTTTGCCATTCTCTTCACCAGATCTTGGAGCTCTAGTTGTATGCGATACAGAGAATCCAAATTTATCTGGAAACTCCTCGAATAGACGATTTAACAAAGTACTTTTCCCACTTCCAGAAGGTCCTGCTATTACTAACGGACAACAATCTTTTTGCAGCATGGTACAAAGTCCTATAAAAGAATATAATAATAACAATCGCACTAACTAATGATTTTATAAAATTTTATAATATCACAAATTAAACAAATGAATAATATAATTAAATCAATTGTTGACTGTATTATATAGAGTCTAAATCTGCATACCTATTTTATGAATGTTTAACAATTTCATGCAATATGATGTCATTGTATATTGTGGTACGGAAAAAAATCTTAATGCAAGGCGAATCATATTTTTTTGTAATACTACAATATATTCTTCACTTTTTTCTATAACACCAACAACACAATTAATTTTTACCAAATCACTAATAAATTTGTCATGCATGAACAAAATAGAACCTTATTCACTCAGTTCATAATATTACACAACATAGCAAATGTAAATACAAATAAAATACGGAATATCAACGCGAGTCTAATGTGAAAATAAAATAAAGATTTAATAACAATTAAAATTTTTATAAAAAATTGAAACCGAAATAATTACACCACGTGATGATCTCGAACAATGATAAATTCAATTTTTTTTCCTTTAAGGAATGCAATATGTTGAAAGATTTCACGCAGTGTTGTCAACGTAACGAAAATATAATTCATATATTTGTAAATACACAATACATATTATAAAATAAAGATCATTAAGGTTCGTCCTTATATTTGATTATTTCTTATGATCTAATTAAATGACAAATAATGTTTCAACTTACTGTGAACTTGCAGGCTTTCGTTTAACAAATAACCAGGATGTATCTAACCTATAGAAAAATAATAAATTTGAATTTTTCTAATTATATAAAATTATATAATTTTGTTACATTAACAAAAAGAATCAACGAATTAAAAATAATTCAAGTCATTCTTTCTTTTTCTTTTCGTTAAAAAATATTGGTCCAGTACCGGTTGTTTGTCACACCATCACAGTATTGGTACGACGCAGTATTAGATCAACGAAAATGGTTATGCGCATGCGCATTTATTTACCGCAAATCAAAGGATTACCTGCGATTCATTTATCGATTATTTTTGCGATCGTACGTATACCTGCGATTATGAATGACATAATTTAAATATTTTAAAATATTATGAACTTGCTCTCTCTTTTATATTCGTTATTTTAAAACTTCGTATCAATTACGAAGCAAAATGCTATAGTATCGATAGGATGTTTTTATATAGTGAAAACTAACCTATTTAACAAAAGCAAGGTAGAAACATATAGAATGTTTTCTAAAAATTAGGTTATACGATAATATAATTTTTAATATTTTAAGTTATATTTCAAGAAATTATATTATCTCTCAAATTGAAGGAAAAACAAATATACGGTAATTAAATACGTTGTTTTTAAATATACAAGAACAGTAAATATTTTAATTTTTATCTATTTTCCTCAGTCATATTTATTTCTGACGAAAGTTTATAAACAGTAACTTACTCAAATGAAATCTAATCTAATCTAATCTTTGTATTTAACTCTTTGCTTTATATTATTTGTAACTGAATATATATTATATATGTTAAAGAACAAGTTCGACCATTCTGTTTACAACTAATTTACAATCATTTGTAAATATGTAATATTTTATCTTTTCATACGAAAATGATATATATTAGATTACAAATATTAATTGATTGGCAAAATTATAACGTGGAGATTGCTACTTCTAAAAGAAAAACTTTAATTAATATTAATATATGTAAACGTTTATACGATACAGACGACGATTTGCACTCGATGAAATCCAACAGAAGACCGACTCAATAAATGCTAAAATATTCACTTTCTTATAATGTTTTTAAGTACTTAATTCAGTTTCTCTTATAATAAATCCACATTTTTTTATACTTATGGAATATAAATAAAAGATGAACTTTGTTCATCCTTTACGATCCTTTGTTAAAACCAGAGGTAGACAAGCAACAACTTTTTCTTTCCATTGTTAAAATATCACATAAAAGACATTGTTGGAGAAGTACAGTACAGTAAATCGCGTATGGAGAATTCTCGCATTTAAGGGATTTCAAGTTAAAAGATTTGATTTGCAAAAAAGACAAAAATTAGATAGAAATATAACCAAGAGGTGAGTAGTTAAATTATAAGATTTAATCCTAAGTATGAGAAAAATATTCTTTCAATACCTGCCTATATACTACACTGAAAATTAAAAAAAATAAAATAAAATAAATGCTAATAATGAATACTTATAGATCTTTTCTTGTTTCTGTCCTTTGAAAACAGATTTTCTGTGAGTCGTACTGTTCTATCGACTTTGAACGTACCCATGCTTTAATTAGTCGTTTTTTATGATTTCATAAATAACATCGTTATTTTTTAAAACTACTAATCTTAGTGTATAATAAAATACTTTTTATACATATATAATATAATGCTGACATATATACATATAATTGTAAGCATTGATTTACATAGATATTAAAGACTTTTTGGAACAATTTTATTAATATTGAAATATTCTACATAATATTAAAGCTGATGAGAGACTGTAAATGAATAATTTGTTCTACACTATAGATGTTTAAAAAGCTTATGAAGAAAAATTATAATTTATAATAGAACGTTTATATACCTAATTTTCAACATTGCACGAATAATACTATAGATTCATATCAATAAAATATAATCTTCTGTTATATTTAGATTTACATTTTCACTTATAGACTTATGTGTGTGTGTATATATATATATAGTCTTATTTAGCAAGATTGACGTAGGAAATATATTTTAAAAAGATTGTTTTTTCTTTGTTTGTTTAAGAATATAGGAATCTTTGACTAAAACTTAAAGAATTAGGCATTAATATTAGATAATTTTAAAATGTCTATATATGGCAATATGTATACGTACATGAAAGTACGCAAAGGTACTAAATGAAAATGAAAAGTATAAATAAGTATCACATTAAGTTCACTGTCACTGATTTGTAAACGCGTCTTACATATTTTGTACATAATTAATTTAATAATAACAGTGATAGTGCCAATAGAAACATTTAGCTTCTCTTTTCTTGTACTTTAAATTATCTGGCTTGTACATGTCAAAATTTCCTCTTTAAAATTCTTTTAGGTAATCTGTAATTCCTTCTTTTTTCTTCTCTTTTTGTTTCATCTAACTTACTTTATAATTGAATTTTAAATCTCTGTAGGACCTGGTTTAGCTTGTGTTCTACGACGTGCTAATTCTGATAAAACTACAGGCCCGATATGAGGTGATCTTGGACTACTTGACATTGCTCTGTATGTTGCTGCAACTGCCATCTATAGAATTTAAATATATGAAACAAAATGAATAATGATTATACACAGTAATAAATATTAAAATAAAGTACAATTTGTGTGTGTGTTGATTTTAAGAAAATACCTTTAAACTACGTGGATCTGTATTGATGTCAGGTAACATTTTTTGTGGAAGATGATGACGATTTGCAACCCAAGGATATTTTAAAATAAGAGCTGCTGTAGGCCTACGATTAGGGTCGACATGTAACATTCTCTTGACCAATTCTTTGGCTTCCACTGATATTTGACACCAGACACCGCTTTCTACATCTATATATCCAGGTCCAATGTGATTAAGTATATCTGTTGCACTATCCCCTGGACTATTTCGGAAAGGAGTGTATCTATAACAAAATATTATATTTAATGAATTTGCTTTTATATTTTATTATGTGTTAAATCTTTTTAAATTAATAAGTTTCATACCCAGCAAGCATAATATATAATAAGACACCTAAAGACCAGATATCACAAGCAGTATCATATCCTTGCCGTTTTAATACTTCAGGTGCAACAAAATTGGCTGTATAACATGGTGTCATTAATAAACCATTTTCTGCACGTAACTGTTTAGCAAATCCAAGATCACATATGCACAATGTACTTGGATCGCCACCAGGTTTTGAAAATAATATATTTGACGGTTTCAAGTCACGATGGACTACCTAAAATATTCGATATTTAGATTAGGGATATATATTATTAATAGAAATAATTAATTAAAATAATGAGATAAATACTTACTCCATTATCATGTAAATAATGAACTACACTAGTAATTGTGTATATCACTTCGGCAGCTTCCTTTTCTGTAAAATTACGTCTTTGTAATAATCGATCAAGAAGTTCCCCACCTCGCAAAAGTTCTAACACAAGATAAACTCGTCTATCGTCTTCGTGAACAGTTCTTAGAGTTACGATATGTGGATGCCTTCCATATCGTAACAGTATTTCTATTTCCTCTGATGGATCTCGTTTTGCTTTTTCAATCACCTATTGTAAAATCATTTTTAATTATATGCAATAAGTATAAATTTAAATAATTTTATATATATTAAATACAAATAAATTACCTTAATAGCATATTCAGTTCTAGTTGCCTTATGAACCGCTAAATAAACGGTACTATAAGTTCCTTTACCTATTTCATGTTTAAATTCATATTCGTCTGTTACTAAAATAGGATTGACATAAGCAGGGACAGTATTATTAATACTATCACAGTTTTTGTACTCTGGAGGTTTTGTATGATCTTCTAGCAAACAGGGTGCAACGAAACTAAATCCACGAAACAATTCATGAGCATTTGCACTAGGAGGTACACCGGGAGAATCTAGAAAAAAAATATATATATATATATATATAATATTTTATTTTAAATAAGAATATATACTTATTATGTTAACCAATTCTTCTTCAATTTATCAACAAATTAAAAACAGATTGTATATTATTACCTTTAGGAGTTTTACATGTAAATTCACTATCAAAATAAAATGTATCATCCTCTCGACTAACAGCTGGTTTGAACGGGGGTCTTATCTCTTTCCTATAAAGAGCATCCCAATCAATTGTTCCAAAAAATATATGGTTTTTAATTTCTTCTACACCACCTAAGTGAACGTATAAAAACTAATGAAATCAAATATTTACATAAGATATAGATATGATATAGTTAAAATAGAAAATAAATTTCTCGACATTACCAAATCCAAGTCTATTAGCTGGATTTCTTTTAAACAATACTCGTAACAATGCTCGGGCTTCCAGTGATATATTAGAAGGCATGGTAAGTTTAGCTTTTAATATTTGATTCATAGTTTCTTTTCTATTAACACCTTGGAATGGTAGTGCACCCGTTAACATCTCAAACTGAAAATTACTATTTACTTAAAAGAAATAAAATATACATAAATTTAAATGATTTTTAAAATATTTTTTATAATAACTAACCATGAGGATACCAAAGCTCCACCAATCTGCAGCATAAGAATGCCCTTTTCCTTTAACTATTTCTGGCGCCATATATTCGATAGTACCGCAAAATGAATATGTTTTAGAATTATCCAACGATTGCTTACTTAAGCCAAAATCAGTTAAAGAGATATGCCCTTCAGTATCCAATAAAATACTATGACAAATAAAATAAGCAATAGATGAAATGATATTATCTAAACATGTTAATGAATTAAAATCATTTTAATTTAATTTATAATGAAATACAAACTTTTCTGGTTTCAAATCGCGATATATTATACCAAGATTATGTATGTGATCCAATGCAAGTGCAAGTTCAGCAAGATAAAATTTAGCATCTTCTTCTGTAAACATGACCTGTAAAATTATTTTTAGAATAATACTGATTCTAGTTTCTATTACAAAACATAATATTGAATAATATATATATCATAATTGCTACCAATTAATATTTGAGATATTTATCATTCTTAAATGTGTATTTACAATTGGACAGATTTTGCAACAATATGAAAATTAAAAGAAAAATAATCATACAAATGGTATTTAGTTAGCTTGTTCAATAACCTCTTTGGATAGTCTTGTAAAAAGATCACCACCCCTTAAGAAGTCTAAGATCAAGTACAGTTTGCCCTCTGTCTGGAATGCATAGTGTAGTCGAACAATGAATGGATGCTCCACATCAACCAATATATTTCTTTCCATTTTTGTTCTTACTCTGTCTCTGACTAAGATACCATGATCATAATTAGAGTGAACAATAGTGAAAGAAATATTCAATTGTTATAATAACAAATAAAAATACCTTTTAAAGTCGCCTTTTTAAGAACCTTCATGGCATATAGCGTGCCACTATCCTTTCCTACAACTTTACGTACTAAAAATACCTGAAACACATAATCAATCATAAAAAGAAATAAAGAAATATAATTAAAAATAATAGATTAAAGTTTAAATTATTTTTTACCTTGCCAAAAGAACCTTGACAAAGTACTTTTAATAGTTCAAAGTGAGATGGATCAGCCTTTTCATGACCTTCTCGAACTACCTCACGTACTTCAATTTCATGGGACTCCGAACACCCATTTGAACGTGACTCAATAATATTTCCTTGAGTAATCATTGTTTCTTCCTGATTCTCATCAGACAGAATTTCTAATCCTTGCTAAAAAACAAAGAACCAAATTAAAATTAATTGTAATATAATTTTAAGAAGAAAAATTGTTCTTAAACACACAATTACATATATATATATATTAATTGTAAAGTAATTGAATGAAAATCTGATGAATAGTTAAAGTTAATTGAGTAATAAAGCGAATAATCTTACCTTTTCATTTACATGTTGTTCTGTCCAAGGAACCGTCAGATTCGCTAACGGCATTATATTCACATTTACTTCCAAGGTCGTATAAGATTAAGGAAAATAGTTATGGTACTGTCACTTCACTATAACGTTGCCACATCTAGTTAATACTAAAAAATATTCTGTCTGGTCCATATATAATATCTGTATATAAACAATTAAAAAAAGTACTTCCGTACATTCGCGGTTAAACCTAAGAAACGCATGTATAATTTATGCGATAAGTATCGACCACAGATAACGAATGAATGCGAACGCTTTTAGACGGGATCCTCCATTTAAACCGGAAGCTTGGTCTAGAGAAAAAGCGATAATGAGAGCGCATGTTTTAAATACAATCATCTACCATCCGTTTGTTAGTATTCATTAAACACATCCGCTAATTACTTAACATAAAATGATTATTCTTCATTGTTACAAACGGACCCTTACCCTCCCATTCCCCCTTTACAACTACTATCAATAATGAATTGTCTTTAAACGATGTGTTTTTCAAGTGACCAAAAATTGTAACGACATATATAGTCCGAGACTATTTAAATATTTATTATTATTATATTTTAATAATTGTTTTTACTCGAAAAAAAAACATATATAACACGTAAAATTCATTCTTTTAGGAAATAAATATCATCCTGATAAATTAGAACTCGTTTTAATCACTTATTTCTGGATTATTAACATTGCTACAGCTGGCGCCATATTTTATATGAAATTAATTTGACAGCAGCGCCACATAGTGTGAGAATAAACAATCAAACTCGATAATATATTAAAATATATTTAAATTTAAATAGTATATGTGTGACTGACAATTTCGTTCGATATAAAATTAATGAATTAATTAATTATGGATTTAGAAGGGTAGATATTTAAATTTTTTTATTATGAGTCAAGGGTTAATATCAAAAGGTATAAAAATATTTTTAAGAATTACCCCAAAAAAAAATCAAAAAGTTTTCATTTCTTTTAATGTTTTTGACTTTTGAAGTTTTAATTTCCTTTTGAATACAATTAGTATCCTTACATGTGTTATTTACATAAATTTTATTCTATCGATTCAACTTCTGCCACATTTGTTCACAATGATTTTTCTTCTCTTAATTTTTTTTTTACTTTACCTGTATAGATTTGGAAGAACTCATAAATGATATAATTTAAGTAATTAAATTTCAGTTAAAGGCAGTTGAAATTTCCAGTAATTTTTTTATATCAAAGTCTGTAAATAAGTAATGTTTTTTTTATACTGATTATCTCTAGTTTAAAAAATTTTTTATGACCGTCAAGAGTCATGTATTATTTAACATATTTTTACAATACATAAAAATGTATGAATTTGATAATTGTCGTACAACATTGATAGAAATGGTTGAAGGCTAAGATACATCATTCTTTTGTAACAACTTTTTAGCCTTAGAACGTGTGCAAAAATTCAACAATAAATCATGTATCGTATCTTTATCTTCAATATAACTCGTGTGCCGTAATATACATTTGTGAGGCCAATGAGATCATGGCAAGATTAAAATTCTCACAAAGATGGGACTTATACGAACCTTATTTTTTCTGTAAAGAATTTTTTCATTTAAACAGCAACCTGTAACACATCAATTATTCTTCACTGGGGTGGGGTTAAAAGTAAATACTTTGAAATATTTAATATGGAGTATGATAGTAAATCGTCATATATTATGGAAACATACTATCATACTCCACAAAAACATGATATGTGTTAAATCTAAAATTAAAACTATAAAATTGATAAGTATCTGACAAACCTATATGGATATCCTTGAGCCTTGTTCTTGAATATGGACAAAAGTAAGCTAAAGAAAATAGCAACTAATCCAAAGCCTATCACAGCAAATATTCTTCGTTTTTTAACATCACCTTTCCTTGTTGCAGCTTCGGTCATTAGAATCATTCCTAATACCACTGCCCCATCTTATTACTTTCGTTAAGGTATATTATGTATATATTTGTAACATTCAATTTATTAGATCTAATAAATAAAAGGATACTCAAAACCATAACAATATATGTTTCTAACACAAATTGTCCTTGGGAGGACCCATGGATATATGCCATATTTCCATTAGGTGATTTGTGGACTAATGGAGGTCCTCTGATATGATTCCACATTTGTCCTGATATCATTATAAGAGTGAAAAACTACAACAAGATTAATTTCAATCAAATAATTCGTTCTATTAGAGATAAAAAAAAAATAAAATTTTGCTTACCAATGCACCGAGGGCCCAAATTGTTTTATTATAAATTAAATCTAGATTATTACGTCTAACATATAGGAATACTCCGATCAGAACAGAGAACATTATCAAAGTTACCGTACCAGAGTAGTTTGGTGGCCTGAATATGTTTATCTGTAAGAAATAAATATTTGTAATAAATATTTTATTATGCAAAGCTTAGAAAAACATATTTACCTGAATATCGGTACGTTCTGATATCCATTTTGCTATTGCTTCTGCGGCAAAACCAACTCTCTGTATATCCATAGTATCTGCTGCTTTTGGTTTACCTTTCGATGGAAAATGCATGTACACCGGGGCAGTATTTAATCTCATCTAAACAAAGAGATTATTTTTCATTTTTATATTTCATATTTAGAAATTGATTACTGTATATATATATATTTAATACCATTTGAAAAACATCTGATCCTTCATCAAAATCTACAGATGCAAAGAACAACTTATTTGAATAAGACTGAGAATATCGGAATGAATTAGCGACTATTGTGAATTCGTCATTTGCATGTCTGGAAAAAATATAATCGTTAAAAAAAAGCCTTTAATAAATAAATTATTATTATTTTTTTACCTGCAAATTTGACACTGCCTTTGAGGCGCCATAGCGGTAAACATTACAATAACAGAATAATTTCTTGGGGTATTTTTCACAAATTCCTTAAATTTTGCACCGTTAAATTTAATTACTGGTCTCCTAATGGCCATTTCTGTTAATTGTTGTACACGTTCGGCTAACGAGGAACTTTGACTCTAAATAGGATATGTAATTTACACAGTTTAGAGGTTATGAAGATGGTGATACTATTAGTATATATAATCACACTTAATTTATCTTATAATTTCTCATATTAAAATAAAATAGACAATTAAATTTAAAGGACAGTTAATAAAAGTAAAATGAAATTTCATTTAAATGACGTCAATAATTAGAATAAGATTTAAATATGACATGAATATGACATTTGAAAATAGGATAATATTTATAATAATAATTCTTTACTTCTTACATTTTTCGTTCTGTATTGACAATTGACATAAGTTAAACTTATTAGCACAATCCCGAGGAATGTAATATAATATTTCGACATCATTTTAATAGATTTTGACAAGATAATCTATCAGAAAAAGCAGTAACAGCTATGACAATCACGGCACGCTAATAAAGTAACTATACATATGACACGCTGCTCCAAAAACCGATTGGTCTGAACGTTGCTACGTGGCACTACGTGTCACCCCTTTTTCTTAAATTTATAACATTATTACAAAATTAAATAATAATGTAACAATCGTTAGAAAAAGTATAACACACATATATAAAGTGTTAAAAAAAAAAAACAAAACGAAAATTTATAATATAAATAAAAATATTTTTCTATATTTTATCTAAAAAATGAGAAACATTTTGTTCAGATATTTCAATTAATTTATCAAAGTAATACAATACAAATTTTATTAATATTAATATTTAAGATTAATATAGTATTTTATATACAAAAATGAAAGTAATTGAAAAAGATTCAATCTGAAAATGTTAGTGGCAATAAATCATATGCACACATCCCTGCATATTTGTGACCCCTTCACGTCTCGTCGCTGATTGGACGCCGGTCGAATAACTAGACGCTGATTGGTCAATAACGTAACCGTCTTTTCGAATGTGATAAAAACCGGTAAACTGACCCGCGCAAAGAAACGTTGAGAGAAAAGAACGTTGTATAAGACTCGTGCAACTTCATATAAGCCATAGTTTTCAAGGGGGATGGACGTCTTCATGGAGGAACGTATAGTGTTTTTAATAATCAATAACTGTGTATATTTGAATAAACATTAGTTCGTTAACCCGCGTTATATATTTTTAATCTTTTTATAAACAATTATTTTATCAAATATTATAGTGATATGTCGTTCGCAAAAGCTAGAATTCAACGGTTCAATGATCTTACAAGTAAGTTATTATCGTATATATATAATCGTTGACTTTTTTAAAAAATATTTAAAACAATTTAACAATTAATGTCATCGCGTCTTAATAAATAACGATCATTATTGCGCATCACAATTAAATTCATGTACATTAATTCTGCAAATTAAATATTTGAAATAGAAGCTATATTATGGCGGGAAAATTGAATACTTTTCTTTACAATATAGTATAATACTTTTTATTGATTTCTTTGTTTAATTAGATTGCTATATGTATAGGTAGAGTTTCTATAAATTATTGAAACAATTAACATTAATGCATAAACAATTTGTATACACGTGTTAGAATCATTTTATATAAAATATACATTATTATAATTTATTTAAATTCTATTATATTTTGTTAATATTATTTGTTCTTTGTTACCTCATATTATTTTATTTTATAAAATTTTCTAAAAATACAATAAAAAAAGTACATTATGCAATAGTGATACTACCAATCGTTATATTTTTTAGACCATAAAAAAATGTATTCTTCTAATTTTTACAATTAATATTCCCCATTATTACAATACGTACGTTCTGCGATAAATGTTGATCTTTAAATGTTTAAAAACGGAGTGGTGGTTTACTAGGGGGAAGGAGGGTGTAAGTAACGACAAAAGAAAGTATTTTATCGTAACGACAAGAAGGGCCGGTCGAATGTTACACCTGGTACCTTCATGGCTCAACTACTACTTAGATATCCCTCTAATACAAACATACAGCTGTCTCCCATTTGGAGACTCCCCTTGCGAAGATGCGTCAGGAGGAAATCCTTTTGATTCCACCCTCCAATCTTAGTTTTAACGTGTTTCGTTAAAAGAATAGGATACCGACCCTTTGTCAGTGCAACGAGTATGATGTCATTATAACTATTTAAATGTCTTTCCTCCTTTTAAATATAAATTATAAATAAAAATTCTGCAATCAATGTTATTGTTTTTCTTATTTAAATGTGGAAATTGAAAATATTTATAAATGAATTGTTACAGATAAGGTACCACCACCTGGTGCATATGATCCAAAGTTTGGCCCAAAAGTAAAAGGGCTTGCAATAGAGAAAAAAGAAAGATTTCAGGATAATATAAGTACAACGAGCAATAGCACGGAATCGAGTTTAAATTTTTTCAGTAAGAGCACTAGACAACAACTGCCTGGAAAATTTATTGCTGTGAGGAAATATATTATTTTATTAATATATTATAAACTACATTTTTTTAAATAATATAATCTGCATAAGTATATTTTTTTTTTTATAGCCACAATGTGTCCGAAAACGTGTTGTAGTCAAACCGATGAATATAAATTGTATGAAGGGAAAATTGAAGTCCACGAACCAGACTAACAGTAAAAGTGTTAATAAACAGCAGTATAATTCAACGGATCAGTTGTTGGAGTTACAAGTTGAGTGTGAAAATAAAAATAGAACTATACAGGAACATGAGAAACAGATAGAAGAAATGAAAGAAGAAATGTGCAAACTTGAAGTGCAAATAGAGGAATTACATAAAAAACAAATTGAAGTCGAGGAACAACACAAGAAAGATATAGAAACTATGGTAAGCAAATAGTAATTTATTTTTTCTTTTCTTTTCTTTTTTTCTTTACATTTGTATTTCTTAAGCTTCTACATATAATTTTGTTAAATTTTTGTTGTTTTATAGGCTAAATTACAACAGGAAGTTTTAGATAATCATGATGAAAGACATCAAGCTGAAGTAAACGGACTTCGTTCTAAGTTATTAGATATTTCGAGAGAAAAAGAAGAAGAAATATTTGCTAGAAGAACAGTGGAAAGTGATTTGAGAAAACGTGTGGCTGAGTTGTCGGAAAAAATATTACATTTAGAATCAGAGATGGCCAAAAAGGCAGAAACAAATCAAATAATGGTAATTAATGTCGAATGTTTTAATACGATAACAAACTTATTATGCACTATTAATATATCAAATGATAAATATTTTTTTTTAAATAGATACAAACATTAGAGACCAAAACTGAAGAATTATTGTCCAAATTAAAAGCACTGGAAGAAGAACGTAACATTCAAATTGATTTATTAGAAAAAGAAAAATTACAGTGTACATTGGATGTAAATGATTTGACAGAGAACAAGTGTGAGCTTGAAGCTAAATTAGAGAAGAGGCAGAATGTTATTTTAGAACTTCAAGGGCAATTATCCGCTCTTCAATGTGAGTTAGACGAATTAAGAGCAGAATACGACAAACTCATAGACGATTCCATGATGCAAAAGAGTCAACTTGTTAAGAAGCATAATAAAGAAAAGGAAACATCAATGGATTGGTTTTTGAAAGAAAAGCAAAAACTTGAACAGGAACACGAAAAGACAAAAGTGACAGTAGTCAAATTAGAAAGCGATTTAGAAAAAGTGACTGAAACTAAAACCTGTCTACAACATGAATTACAAGACATGAAAAGACTTTATACAGATGTGAATATTTCATTATAGCAGTATTTTTAATTTGATTTTAGTTTAGCACTTTTAACTAAATTAGATTTTTTCTTTTTTTTTTCCTATAACAGGTAAGTCAACAGTTGACGCAAGCTCATAAGGAATTAGAAATTGCAGAAGAAAAACATGAGCGTCTCTTAAAAGTACATAAGACTGAAATAGAGGCTTTAAAAAAGAAACACCATGAAGAGAACTTAGAATTAACACAGCTATTAAAAGAAACTAAAGAAAATTACTTAAATGAAATAGAAAGTGTAAGTTATTGACAAAGTAATTTTTTTGTTTAAATTTCTTTGGATAATTATTATGACATTTATAATGTTTTTGTTCATATAGTTGTCTATAGCGAAAGATAAAGAAATGACTGATTATAAAAAAACGAGTCAACAAATTAAGGAAGAAAATAAACAAATTACGGAAAATACTAACAACTTCGTTGAAAGTACTAATATTTTTACGAAAGAAGATAATTTAGAATCTTGTCATCATCATAGTGAAAAAAAGGTTAAAGAAACTATCGCCGAATGTGACGTAAAAGTAAGCGTAAATGTTAAATATCACCTGACTTAGTATTTTATTTTAGAATTTCTTAAAATTTTTATTTATTTCTTTTTTCTAAAGAAATTTTTACAAAACTGAAATATTATATGACTTATTAGCATTTTCGTTTTGTCTTGATTTGCTGTGATCTTTGAATAATCAATTTTTATTAATGTGAATTTAATTGTTCTTATCAATACTTATTTATATAATAATAATCTAGATAAATACAATGATCAAACAAGCTACATCTGAAATCGAAGAAGAAATGCGTCTCAATGATGAGAAATATAAAGCATGCTTAGCAAGAATAGAGAGTGAACGCGTTGCATTAGAAAATAAGTTAGCATTAAGAGATGCGGAAATAGCAAAACTTTCCTCGATAATTGAGGAATTGAAATCGTCTGCTGTAATTCAGGTATTTATTTTAATTGAAAATATTAATTCCACGTATACATTTCTTGTACTTAAATTTTATGATACATATTTCAGATAAATTTAAGTCATAGTCTGCAGGTAGAATTAGATAAAGCAGAAACTGAATTGGGAGATAAAAAAGCAGAGCTTAGAGCATTGAAAGACCAAATACGTTCGGAAGCTGCAGAATTGGTGTCTAGAAGAAAGAGGTATGTAATACAAAAATGACTCTTAACATGTTATATATATATATAAATATATGTAAAGTAAATGTCTATATAAATTGTATATCATATATACAGGTTTGAAATAATTATGACTGAAAATAAAGCAGCATTTGCTGCAGTTTCGGAACATTTAGTACAGAGTAACGCTGAGGTAGAAAGATTGCAATATGAATTGAGATGTGCAGAAGATTGTTTACGGGAACATCGAGATTTACTTATTTCTATATGTAGTAATACTCAAATGGTACAAAATTATACAAAACAATTAGATGTTAACAGACAAATCATTAATCAAATCGAAGCAGACAGTATATTCGAGTGTGAATCTATGAAGAAATGTTACGAATTAAAGATCGACGAATTTAAACAAATGGCGACCAAAGAAATTAACCTACTTCGTGAAACAGTGAAAAAAAAATCCAGCGAAAGTGCAGAGGTATTGTTCTATCTCTTTATGAGATTAAATTAACATACGTATGATTATCATGAGATTAAGTTTATTTTTTTATTTATTTATTTTAGATGAAGAAACAGCTAGATGAAATGGCTGGTTCTTTGTGCACTACACGAGATATGTTATTATCTTTAGAACAAATAAACGATGAACGGGAAATTTCAATTTCCCGATTAGAACTCGATAATAGTAAACTTCACGAACAATTAAAAAATCAAAAAAAGCTCAGCGAAGAATACGTGGAACTTTTGTCAAAGTTATCTGCGACATGTAATCCTATCGTCGAAGAAGTAAATATATTTAAATTAAACATATATATATACTACTATTAAGGGAATGAATATATCTAATCTAGATTGTCCTGTTTTTAGACGAATTGTCATATTTTAGTACAGTCAAAGAAAGAGAGATTAGAAGATAATAAAAATTATTTTATTTGATAATAGAAATTCATAATCGATTATGTGTGTTTCAGAACAAACATTTATTAATCGAAAAGGAAAAAGAAGAATGTCGAGCTCGCGAGGAGAAGCTTCTAAGAGCTTTAACTGCGGAAAGAATACGTCGTAAAGGCGTTGAAATGTAAGATGATTATTATGATTATCAATACTTTGTAGGGAAACAAACAAATAATTATTATATTTTATAATATAGAAAATTCAAGCTGTTAGCTAAAAGTAATGATCTACTTAAAAAGGAGTACGAAGAAATAAATGAAAAATATGCCCATGTACTTGGCCACCAGAATCACCAACAAAGAATCATGCATGTTTCATTCCTAAAAGAAAAAATCTCTCGACTGGAACAGGTGGGTTCATTCATTATTGTCGTTTGTTGGAATCATCTTTCCAAATTTATTTGCTTTGTAATTTTTACATTATTTCGTTTTTTTTTTTTAATATTAAGATACTTTATAAATTTTGTTATGAACAAAATCTATGTTCAATGAAATAAAAATGTTTCTAATATGAATGATTTTGTGTACTATCTTGTTTTGCCTGCTATATTTATTATCATTCGCATTAGTATTCGTTTTTGTTATTTAAATTATATATAAGTATATATTATATCTAAGGAAATTGTACAACAATAAGTAGATGAATTTATTTTTTAGGAATTACAGTCTAAATGTAAGCAACTGGAACACCAACAACAAAACGTTACAGCGGAAAAGGTAAAAACTCAACAAAAGCGTTCACAAACTAAAGGGAAAGAAAACGTGATAGGAGGAGGAATTTCGAGAAGTAGTCACACCACACCCACATCTTCGCCGCATAAATCATTGACGCCTCTTCGAGATAGAAACGAATAATTAAGTTAAAGATTATGACCAAAAAAAAACAGACTTTGTCAAAATAACACGTGTAAAAATAGTTTCAGCACGTTCCTCCTCTCCCTCCTCCCCCACAATACAAGAAGATTTTGACGTTAACCGTTAATGTACGATATTTGATGTTTTAATGTTTTATTTTCCTTTTTTTTTTTGTTTTTATTATCAAAAAGAAATGATCGATAATTATTTAACGTAAAAATGAATAATATTTAAAAAATATCAAGAAAGTATCCCATAGATCCTTGTTCTCATCAGCGTCGATTATGTTTATTTTCATAATATATATTTTATACGACTCGTACTATTACTAAAGCATATTCATTTTTATATACGTGAAATTAAATAAAGTTTTATTTACGCTACCAATTTGTTTATATTTGCAACAAAAAATTAATATTGAAAATGACTGAAAAGAAACACTAATTAATAAGAAAAAGTAATAAAAAAATAAAGTTACATTAGGAGAAAGAACAATAAATTGGAATCCTGCGAATTTGAGGATAATAATAAAGTCGACCTAAGTTACTAACATAAGAAAAGGAGCCATCCAATTCATTAGAGTTTATTATGCCTAGTCGCGTATCTTGCAGCTTTAACACAGAGAGGCCAGCACGTTATGCATTCTCTCTCTCTCCGTAGTCTTCTTGACACCGAAGTAATCATTATACTCTCTTCTAAGATACTTTGAACCTACTCTAAGGTCAACAAGCGCATGAATTTTAAACGTCATGATCCAATCATGTTTCTAAGACTTTCGAATACCCAGCCGCCCACACCATAAAGAAGAAGGTGTAATAATATTCTATACTTAATACCTGCTGTTAAATAACATCCTTTGTAATTGTAAGGAAAAAGGAATATTATAAACTATACATGATATGTACTTGGAGATACGAACATATAGGTATACTATGAAGAAGATAATTAACAATCGAACGGGATTCATAGAATTTTTGTGGATGCAAGCTCATGATGATGGTACCGATTCTAATGAAAAATCGATCTTGTCTGCTGCGAGTGACCCTACTTTCACAGTTGACCCCATTCCATGCTCCGTATCCGAGTAACGCAGTCTACTCTAGAAGGGCCCTGTCTATCTCTATTCTTCGCGACGTCGAGCGAAGCACCCCTATACGTCCGGGTGAAGAAGAAGAGGGAGGTAGAAAGGGGGTTGAGAGAGAGAAAAAAAGAGAAAGAGAGAGAGAGAGAGAAAGAGTGGAGCACACCGAGGAGCTGTGCAAGAAGAGATTTCTGCAGAACTATTACCGGTTATTGCTGAAGTTTCCGAGCCAATGGAGAGTCGATGGAAGGCTGATGCAGGACCACCTTAAGAGGCTACATGTATACAATATATATATATATATGTAAGTAATAGGTACGTAAGTGTCTGCTACTGCTGTTGCTGCGTGACGTGACCAAGTGCGAACGAGAAAGGGTTTGAGCGTGAGAGCTTTCTTCGAAGAACGATAATTACCCCCAGCGGTCAGTCGGAACTGAACTGGCTACGGGAATACGAGCTCCCCTTTCGACATACCAGTATCTTGCATTCTCCGGGCTTGCATTAATGATACCATGTATGGTAGATTTTCCGAAAATCGATATCACTAATCCCATGAAACCCGCGGTCAACGTTACTCTGTCCGTCTACCTCTTTTCGCGCCTTTCCACGCCATACATAATTAGATCATCAAGTAAATGCTACTATATCGTTAGTCTATCTATTGTAACATGTATCATATGATTGATTATATAAAATTGAATATCAACCTTTATCTATTATCATTTAATTAATATTCATATAAGATTAATAGTTAAATATATGCGTGAATGTGAATGTGTGTGTGTAGATAGGTAGGTATGTAGAAGTATTATGTGTAGGTTGAATAAAAGAGTGGATAATAGCATTGAAAAATTTCTTTTGAAATCTTACAAACACGTCCACTTACAGCCTACGCTTACAGAAACGTAAGAAGGATGAAACGAAGAAAGGAAATAAAGAGAGGAGTCGTCAATTCGATCTTACTGCGATCAGGAATGGCAAATTTAATAAAGAGTAGGGGATGATCTCTCTCGAGGAAAAACCTTTACCCTGTGTTCTCCAAGGAAGATCCCAAGTCAATCGAAGTAATTCAGGACCCTCTCTCTCTCTTTTTTTCTTGCTCTTTCTTTTTTATTGTTTTTTTTTTTTTTATTCGGCAAATACCTTTCCGTTTTTTATCGTAAATATCGTGCAACGTATTAAAGTGACAAGATTGGCTCTAAGAGTAGAAATAGGAAGGAGGAGAAGGAGGAGGAAGAGGCACGAGACGGTTTGAAACTCTGCCGGTGGCTGCAAATGAGTTAGTCGAAAATCAGGATTAAGTGCGTGGGAAGTTTGAGTAAATCCCGCGTACTTTACTCGAGGCGTCTTTGCGAATGCAACAAAGAGAAAGAAAGAGAGAGAGAGAGAGAGAGAGAGAGAGAGAGAGAGAGAGAGGGAGAGAGGTGGAAGCTGAGGGATGAAGTAGAAAGAGAAGGGCTCCTAGTAATCCTACACGTGTGACACTGTAATTAAATATTTGTACAACGTCGAGGGTTCTGGCATAAGTTTGTGTACTAGTTAATTAAAGGGGCAATTAACCTAATCGTATTATATGCCTTCTTCGTTAGGAATACATCTAAACTACGAAGACGAGGATGACTAGGTCCGATCGTCGTTTATATCATTAATTTTACTAATGAATATAGAAATAGGTACATATACCTACTTACAATTAGATATATCTTCATAAACGACACTTTGAATTGATGCCGATCTTTCGAATTAGTAAATGTTGTTCTCTCTCTCTCTTTCTCTCTCTCTCTCCTTTTACAAATGGAATATCTTTCCTTTCGACGATGACTCGTTGCGTGCAGAAGGAAAAAAAAAAGGTTCTGAAGTTGACAGGTAATCCGATAGCACAAGGGTAACTTCATCTCACGATCAATCAATCGGATTACCTCTGACAAAGTAAGATAAAAATGAATTTTACGTATCTCTTGTCGTTCTTATATATTTTAATCTATTAATCGCAATTATTTTTTGATTTATTTTTATTATTAATTATAAGATAGATGTGAAGTTCTCTATATATATATTATATGTGTACCTAACCGACTATAAAACTATTCTTGAGAATGATTTAGAAAAGAAACCTAATGCAACACGTTGCGCACACATACACATGGATACAGGAACGGTATTGTTCACGCTTAGAACGTTGACCTTGCTTCGTAATGGCCTTGAAACGGTCGTATTCTTATTTATCGAGATGGAAAATCTCAGACTATTTGAAAGATCTAATAAGTAAAACCTTGTTGCAATACTAAAAACTTGGTGGACAAAAAAAAACCTTTAAATATTAATGATAATTAATTTTATTTATATATGTGTATATATGTACATATATTTATTTTTAAATAGTTAACAAATAAATTGATCAAACTATTTGCCATATTTTTATGTAGGACATGTAATTCTATTAAAGAAATAATAAAGGCAAAAAATAAAAATGCGTTTAAAAAAAGAAAAAAAGCGACTAAGGAAATAAATCGTGTACCAATTTTCTCAAAGTTCATCGCAGTCAGTGTGGGAGGAAAAGCAAATGTGAAAAGAGGAGAAAGAGAAGATGGAGCCGTTATTTCTATGTACTAGCAAGATTGTGGCTCTTATCCAAAATGGACCGTACAAGAAGAGCGTATAGCGTTAATTTACGTGTAAAATGGATACACCTTAGTCTACGTAGAGAGATACGCGAATTCTCCTTCGTTTCCTTCCGTTTTCTCTACGCGGTTGCTACAAGTCGAGCAAGAAAAGCAAGACCCATTGCAGATTAAACGATCGGCGAGATCTAAGACCACAAACATACACATATACCTAACATAAAACACGTATACACATTCTATATGGTACGCGTGTAACTTGTACTTAAACCATGTTAATATTTGTCTATTCTATTTTTGTATATTACAGATAGAATATTTTGAAGAAAATTGAAAATGTTTGCTAGGCTAACACGATTAGGCCTAGTAGCATTGTTTAAATATTGGATCTTATTTCTTATTGCACGGTATACGGTCCTAACGGATTCCTATAATTGTGTAATATTACAAGAATTTTATTGTCCCTTGTAAATTAATTAGATATATATAAAACAAATAATAAAGAATTCGAAAGATTCATCGGTGAATATACTGCTATAATATCCTAAATCGAGTTGGAAAGAAATGACGTCTTAATCTTCTAAATTAATCACCGTGTGCTTTCGTAACCAGTGGATTTAGCGTCCTTTATCCTCTACGAAAGCGACTCCGTTCGTAGAGAGTTTACCCTCTCTCGGGTGTCACGTTACGATTTTATCGTCGCTCGATTTCTCCTCCGACGATGCTCGTAAATCGAAAGACAAAGAAGCAGAAGAAGCAAAATAAGAGGAAGAGAAAGAAGTCAAGAGATTAGAATTGAAGAATAGAAAGAAAGAACAATAGCGTTATGCTATTACCTTTCTACTCGAATAATTTGAATTTGTTCTAATACCAATGTTCTAGATGAAATTAGAAAATTCCTTGAACACGTTCGGTATGACAAAAATCTGCTTGCTTTTATGCTGAATTCGGTTGAATTAAAATAGGAAAAGTTTTTAGTAAACATCTCGTATCTCAGGATACGATTTTCGAGGTACGTTAAGTCGATGAAGAAAAAGGTAAATGGAAAGGGAAGATAGTGGGCGGCCGAGACTTCTCAAAGCTATTCGTAGTATGGACCGAACAAGAATTATAGGAGCACGAGGGCGAATCGAGGAGAAGAAATGAAGTGGGGACGGATAGATAGAGAGAGAGAGAAAGAGAGGGGGGGAAAAAGATAGACAGAAAGAGTACGAGAGAGAGAGAGAGAAGAGAGAGAGAGAGAGAGATGGGAGAAGAAATAAGCGGAATGAGTTCATCTCGGTTAATGCAACGAGCTAAGTTAACTCGTACATCCTTCTTAACGTGCGTATCGCGATTATGCGAGCAATGTTACCGATCAAACGTGTATTACATTTAACAAAGAAAGAAAGAAAAAAGAAAAAGATCAGCTTTTCATCTCGCATGGAAAAAGGGAATAAGTTTCGTAACAAAAATTTAACTAATAATATTATCATTGGAAAAACAATTGTATCGATCAATTTCAATTCCAATTTCGACCAATAAATAATTGATTTATTTTTCTATTATTTTATTATTCAAATATTGTGTCTTTTAACTGGAACACACAATTTTACATTACTTAAAACTAGCGTAAGAACAACGACAATAACAAACCTATATAGCAAATATTATATTACCATTATAATAAATAAAATCTTATTTGAATGTGTGAGGGGTTTTTTTTTTTTATCTGTGTCGCAATATCGCGAATTCGACCAATAAATAATTGATTTATTTCTCTATTATCTTATTATTAAAATATTGTGTCTTTTAACTAGAACACACAATTTTACATTACTTAAAACTAGCGTAACAACAATGACAATAACAAACCTATATAGCAAATATTATATTACCATTATAATAAATAAAATCTTATTTGAATGTGTGAGGGGTTTTTTTTTTTTATCTCTGTGTCGCAATATCGCAAATTCCATCGTCAAAGTAAAATTTCTTTCAGCTTTTAAGTACACGGAGAAGAATCCGAAAGGAAAGATCCGGCTCGCCTCTTTGTTCCTCGTAATAGGCTATTTTTCATATCGGACAGATAAATGGAGAGTCGGCAATATACTTCGTCGTCGTCTTGGTCGTCGTCATTGTCGGTTGTTCGAACTCGAATACCATTCGAGAGATGAAGGCCCCTCTGCTCTTGTGTCCATGGTCCACGTTTTCTCGAACACTCATTCTCTGCTCGCGAGATTCGCATATTCGTTCGTGAAAGGCAAACCTCGAAGGAGGAGGGATTATGCGCGTGCAACCATTATGCGAATACGTAATCCGGTCTCGCGTTCGTTGCTTGTTACGTCATCGAAATATTTTGGATGATGCTGGAACGAAGCCGGTCTCTTGACGCCCACGCTTTCGATCCTGGAAAAAAGAATAAACCAAACGTATTATATGTACACGTTTACATAACATATATATATGTATAGATGTATATATGTATATGTTTATGTATATATTTGACGCTTCTCGCTTTTAAATTCACCGCATCGTTTTATCGCTTCGTTCTCTGGACCCTGGAATTCGCTCTGGAATTTTTATTATTTCGCATAAATAACTTTCTATTTCTCGCCAAAGACAAAAACGACTATGAGACTTTGCCATCTTCTTTTTTCTTCTTATTTCTTTCGATTTTTATTTTTTCTTTCTTTTTTTTTTTTTTTATCTTTAGGTCGTTTTTCTCATATTCGTGAATTTGCGTGTTCTCGTCAGAAGGGAATAAATTAATATACGATTCCGACGTGTAAAATGATCGTACGGAGAAAATAATTATGAGAGTTTGATGTTTTCTTCTCTTTTTTTTTTTTTTTTTCGTTTTACAGTTATTTTCCTTATACCGGTAGGGGGTTTACGTTTATTAAAAAAATAAATGAATATTTTATTCGATATATTATTATAAGATCATTAATAAGATTATTTCATTATTACACACAAAATGAGTATTTTTGAAAATGAACTTTCATTTTGCCGATGGGTTTTATTGAAAAATAAAATTAATATCCAATTCGATATAGTTATCGATTCGTAGAATAATAGAAACGTAATTCGTTGTTTACGTAGAGAAAAACAAGAACGAATGTCTACGAATGCAGGAAAGGGGGTTCAATATTGTCAAACCGATGGTATCTCTTTCTCTCTTCAATGAATATCACCATCGGGATAATATAACTGTTTATACAGTGATCGTAGAAAAAGTATGTCTGATGATAAAAAAGCCGAGCCGAGTCGAGTCGAGTTGAATCGAGTCAAGAACAAAAGATGAAAGAGCTTAGTAAACGTTTCATGAAAATATAATAATTTCATTTCTCATCTATGGTTATTTAGTTATATTATATCGACTCGAGTAATATGAATAGAGAAGAAGGTACGCAACACGTACACATATTAAGGATAGGTAAACACATAGAAGGGAGAGGCATATACAGATAGATATGTATATAGATAAGTCCTTTGAATTTTTGGCCTGGGAGCGTCTAAATCCGGTAACAAACGCTGCGATTCATAACCGTTGTTTACGAGGGACTATAAAGATTCTTGGGTAGGAAGCTGACGCTACTACTATGATGAGGGAAGAAGAGTGGTAGTAGTAGTAGTAGGAGTAGTAGAAAGAGGAGGAGGAGGAGGAGGAGGAGGAGGGAATAGGAGATGGAAGAGGACGCAGTGGAGAGGATCGAGCGGAAGAACGGAGACTCTTGAGCGAGTAGAAGTCTCCTTCTGGAGTGGCTCGCGCGTTCTAAACAATTCCGTGATGCTACTGCGGCAGGGTTTGCTGGTGGTGCTTACTACTGGTGCTGCGGTTGCCGTTGCACGTTGCACGTACCCGTTCCCGTTCTTGCGGGAATAGTAAAGCTCCTAACATCGATGGAGAAGATGAGTGTGTACTAGTATGTATATAGTATATACGTATGTATGTAAGTATGTAAGCATGTATGTATGTGCTGAGGCGTACCTACTTCGCCGAAGAGTCGAGTTGAGAGAAGAAGAAGAAGAAGAAGAAGAAGAAGAAGAAGAAGAAGAAGGTCGCACAATAGGAAGGAAACATGCCAGGACGATTTATCGACGTGCTACTATCAAAATTCCTTTGAAAATTTCAACCTCAACCCTCGAGCATTCTCTCTCTCTCTCTCTCTATCTTTCTTTTTCTTTCTGTCTGCCTCGTGTTCGCTCGAAATTTTGTATCCCGGTGTTTTCCATTTCATTCAAGTAAAGGACGAAACTTGCAAAGAAATGAGGTCCGAGGTGGGTCGATCACAAAAAGAAGGGGGGGTGGTAGATGGGTGGAGAATCGTTTCACCCGTTATTGATCGGAAACGTGGGATGAGAGAAAAAAGAAAGAGAGAGAGAGAGAGAGAGAGAGTGAGGAGAGAAGGCATTAGGAATCGTTTGGCGCCGATAGGATGATTTCGTAAATCGTACGTCTGACTATGCCGTTACGCGAATTCACGGAATTACCGGCGGGAGTCCGTTAGCATTTTATTCTATCCGGAACGGGATCGAGCACATCCGAGAGAACTAGAACGTTTTTCGCAGAATCAATGGGGAAAGAGAATAAGAGAGAGAAAGAGAGAGAGAGAGAGAGGTGGAGATGAAGAGGGATAAAGTAGAGAAGGGGTGGCTTTAGTCAGAGGTTTTTCCATGAAACTTTCGTCGTCGCGTTACAAACGACGCTTTCCGATGTCCAATCCGTCCAATCCGGATTTGCCGGCAATTTGTTTCGTTTTAACGCATTAAAGATTAATTCTGCTACGTCCTTTCTTTTTTCTTTTTTTTTTCTTCTCTCCTTTTTTTCTCTCTCTCTTCTATTTTTTAGGAAACAAACGTCTGTTCGATTCGTAGACGATAATTCGCTCGTTACAAGTAAAACAATCCCTTTTTACGGTTGATATACGACGTGTGTGCGTTCGCGCGAACACGTTATTATTATCGGATAGAACCTGTTAGAAAATCTGTTCTATACCCTCTCACGTATTTTATTATATATATATATTTCTATATATCTCTTTCTCTTTCTCTCTCTTTCCCTCGATTTTTCAAATAGGAAGAGAATTTTGTAATGGACACTGATTTTCTTCTTTACAACGAGCCCGATATGTTCGTTGATTTGAGTAGGGAATGGAAACGAATGAGAATAAATACTTGTTAGATGTATATGTTTATTACACGTATATATAGGAGTATTGAAATCGATTTTAAAAAAAAAATATCCATGAAAAATGTTGTAACTCGTAATACGTATTTTGTAACGTTCTATAAAATAATCTGTCTTTCATTTAAATTTAACCATTCAAGTATATAAATGCATTTTATATATTCCTCGTGAAAAAATAATTAAATAACGACAAGAAGAGAAATATAAGTTTAAGTAAAGAAAAGAGATAAAGGTCGGAAAGACAAAAGGCTTGAAGAAGGTGTAAACGATCGCGTAGAAGTTTGGAAGCTGCTCTTGGATAGGAGCCATTTCGTAATTGCATAATCTTTCTGGCGTCTAGCCTGACAAAGGTCTGATAGTTCTAATAGACTCTACACGTTCCTGGATATACACGCTTCCAGTGTCTGTGTCCAGCATCCTTTGGCTTACCTGTATACGCGAACATATACGGTGCGGCCAGCAACCCTTAATGGCTTTAGCAAATGCACGCGTATCAATAGTATACCGTTCTGTGTTTGCATGGATCGTTCGGTATATACATGTCGATACATATATATATATATATATGTATATACATATATATACAGTGGGTGAGAGAGAGAAAGAGAAATAGAGAAAGACAAGAGAATGTATGCGTACAAAGAACATGATGCAGCGTGAAACGACAGCTATCACCGAAATAGAGCCGAAAACCATACTAAATCCTTTCATCTATCTCTCTACCATCGTGCTTTGCATTGATCCCTAAATCTGTCTTTGGAAATTTGCTTTTTGCACGTCGATCAATTGGAAACGCGCGCCGGAACAAAACATCGTATAGTGATAGAAGCGATAGACTGTATACATCCTTTAAATTATTTCTCGGTAAAAATATTCAAGGATGGTTGGGGAACGAAATAATTACGTTAGAAAAGAAATATCTTTATAATTCTCTGCTAACAATGTTCGTAATTATTTATATCCCGTTTTTCTTACGTATATAAGAAACGTTAACGAGAAAAGAATAATAAATTTAACGTAGGAGTAGCATTTCCTTATACATTGAAATTAAAATTCTCGGTATGCTCAAAGCCAGCTCGTTTCTACTCCCCCGCGATAACATAAATTTTCACCGGGCCGAATATTATCCACGGCTGACGCATCGGAGCACGTGAAATACTGTGAAAAAGAGAGAGAGACACACACACACATACATCCTATATATATACATACTAAATCTATGTATATGTCTACATTTATTCGTATTAGAAAGTTAAAGTATATACGTATATATGCATATAAATACACATTTACTCGAATCATTCGTCGTGTAGACGGAAATATTATTAAGGAGAGACGTGGGTAACTCGTCGATATCGTGCATGCACAGTCCCATCGAAGAAATAAATTTAACAAGCTTGCCAGGTGGTAACCGCGCGGTCTTCGACCTACCAACTCACCTCTTTCGACTTCGATGATAGGATACGACCTATGCATGTATGTATATACGTATGTGGGGTTAAATGCCGTGCAGCCTTGCAACCTGCAGCTCGATGAACAAAAAATATGGGGAGAGGGGTGGTAAGCCGTGCACGAAATAAGGGATGCCTGTCCTTTGCACAGTGCAAGAAAGCAAACTAGCTGCAGACTTTTTTTTCCGCAAGCCTTCAAATAGAAAGGAAGAAAGGAAGAAAGAAAGAAGGAGAGTTAGATAACCGGATCGAAAAGATCGACGTTGAGACTGGTCATGGTTTTCTCTTATTTGAACAGGAATTCGCGACCTGGTGCCAAGTTCGAGGGCATAGACCGGACACAACACACATAATAGACACGGCTCGTGCGTGTCCGGAACAACTCCAAACAGCAGCTCTCTCTCTGTCTCTCTCTCTCTCTTTTCTAGCTTTTATTTCTTTTCCGCTACATGGCTCATTCCCCGTGAGAGCAGGATTATGATCTCGAGAAAGAGGGAAATAGAAGAGAAAGGAGAAAGAAAGATATAGAACTAGCTAGAAACGTGTGAACGATTTATGTTGGCTCCTTGGAACTAGGCGCAGCTTTAGGATGCTTAGTTCTCGAGATAAACGATGAGACATTCGAGAATATTTTCCCCCGAAAAGTCCGACACCATTTTTGTTATCCAAAAGAATGTAGAGGTATGATCGAGCAGATGCGCATTTGCTATACGCTACCGATCATTTTTCTTTCCTACCTGCCTTCCTTATTCGTTTTCATCGTTCTTCAAAGAAATAGTTTAAATATATTACTATATTTTCATTTTTTGTTTATATTCTATTCCTCGTTACGTAGACTTTCCTATGTAAAATTCAATATCGCCTGAAGTTTCTCTCTTCGAATATGTATTATGCATCCTCTTTGATATTTGAACTAAGCGATTTATAAATGACATATCTATTCGTGGAAACGTTATCCCGGTGGGGGCTTCTGCTGTCGCGATCCTACGATTTTGCGTTCTTTTTTCGTTTAACGAGATACTTCTAACGGAATAAGCCTCGTGTATATTTATTGTACACTTGTATCCAGCTGCTTCCCTCTCTCTCTCTTTCTCTCTCTCTTCCTCTTCCTCTTCCTCTTTCTTTCTATCTGCGTTGGAAAGTGTTCCGTCGGTAAATGCATCTGGATAAGCGCCAAACGGATACACGTGTGTAATATTATTGTGCATTGATTTTCCGCCATCCAGTCGTCGTTTAGTCAAATTTCTTCTTCGTGGATGGCTTGTAAGCTGTTTGCTGGTGAACGCTCGCGCACAAACCTGCATTTCAATGTGTTACTCTTTGATGACTCCTCGAGTACTAAGCACAAGCTTCATCCTTGAAACTACGATGACTCTTCGTAAGCTTCCCAAGTGTACAAAGAGACTGAGAGAGAGAGAGAGAGAGAGAAAGAGTTGACAATCTAGAGATGGTGCAAAGTTTATTTTGTTCAAGTTTATTTCTAATATTGATAACACTTTCGCGTATTAAATCAATACATTACATAGGAGAGATTGTTAAATTCTACTTTACGTGGATCGTTCTAAATCGAATTCGTATTCTTCGTATGGGATGATACTTGTTTACTATCTACAATACGATTCCTTCGAGTCATCAACTCGAACGAGATCTTTTGTATGCCGACGAACTAGAAGTAGAAGTAGAAAAGAGAGAGAGAGAGAGGGGGAGAGAAAGAGAGAAAAAAAATAAGAAATCATAAATAAGAGAAACATGATGTAGAAAAATCTATGAATTGGTAAGTATACATGTCTGTGTACTGCAGCTATTATTTTTCCGGTTTATATAACGTACGATGATAATGTACAAATTCTTTCGAAAACTATGAAACGTCGACCAACAGTCGCGCCGGTTATTCTCATGCTTTGATACAAAACGATCGATCAGAATTTATTTCGATTTTGTAAAGAATTACGATGAACGATTGAAATCAGAACAATCGTTGGTGCAGACAGGGTGAAGGAGGAGGAGACAGGAGGAGGAGGAGGAGGAGGAAGAGAAAGGGTTAAAATGTTTAGTATACTACTTTGAAAGGATTTGACTGTAGATTTGATGCTGTTATCGTATTGGAAACATACGAACGATCTGAAACATGGTAGTTCTCGATATAATCCTTGGAAGGGATATAGGGGGCAAACGGAATATCGACACTCGAATGGACCACAAAGGGACGGTAATCTACGACGACAGGACGATATCTATCAGGCATTTCCTTCGATGACCAAATGCGACTTTGTGCGACAAACACGTTTACGCGATGCATACGTACGTGTATATACACTATCGGTCAAAAGTCAATTCCTAACTAAATTCATATATAAACGGGATACTTATATAAGAAACAAATTTATCCCTTCGTTGAGATTTATTTGTCAATCAAATTTTATTATAATAGTTATGTTTTATATTTTCTATTATATTTTTCTATTTATTATCAATAAATATTAATGAATAAACTTTTTGTTAATTCGTCGATGATTTTTTGTTTTTTTTTTTTTTTTTTTTTATAAAAGTTCGTAAATACGTACCAGGAGGAAAATTAATGCCGAACATTGAGTTTATTTGAGCGTATAAGTTAGCATAAGAGTATTATCGTAATTAAATTTGTTGATATTTGATAATTATCTATATCAAATAGAAATATATCGTAATATATTCGATTTGTCGGTTGTACGAAAGCAAGTGATTTCAAACTTTTGTCGGATAGTGTATATACGTAAGCATATACATATGTAGATTGTATAACGTATGTAGTAACTACACCGTACAGTAGGTGGTTATATACGGCATCCATTGGATAAAATCCATGACGAAGTTCGAAAGCGATTCTAAGAAGCCGCCTCGTATCACGTGGGGTGGTTCTTGGTAGTTTAGCCCCGCGATTAGTCACCCCCTCTGCCCGAACTATACCTACCCTATATCTTTCCTCCTTCGCGTTCCGTATTCTACGTAAGTATGTATGCATGCATATAAGTAAGTAAGTATATATGTATATATATGTATGTATGTATATGGCGTAGGAGCTCCCTCTTCTTTCGTGACTCACTGACGGAAATTACGATCGATCGTAGGAACGAAGGAAGGAAAGAAGGAAGGTTGGTAGACAGGCCAGTAAAAACGGGGTTGAAGGGGCTGGCTTGTCTTACGTGGTGGAAGGGGTTGCTGGGCTCTAGGGGAAGGGGAATTGGTGTAAAGCGTTAGACGTTGGAGTTTCGAGGGATAGCAAGCGAAAATAAGGTGTCCTCCTACTATCGTAAATGCGTTTACGAACCCGATGACACTGGATGACGCGGAGCTTCCTACCGCGAAAATTTATTCTCACCACGCGTTCTCCTACCCGTTGATCTCGTTAGATCCTTCGAAGATGGGCGTTGATCGTTCCGTCTATCTCTATATTTTTCTCTATTTCTTTTTCTTTTTCTTTCTCTTATCTCGTTTTACCAAAGAAAGCGTGAACACGAGTCGATACTTATCTTGAAAGTTTTTCGGCCAATACCGAGATAGGAATCTTTGAGAAAGGATTGATCCAATGAAAATCACCGTGACACGACGTCCTTGTTTCCTACGACATTTTGCGTCCATTTCTTTCCTTTTTATTTCTTCTTGTGTTTTTTGTTCTCTCTCTCTCTCTCTTTTTTTCTGTCTTTTTCTCTCTTTCCTTCGGTTTTGCGCTCTCTTTCGTATGCCGCGACGCGAAAAGAAAGACGAAGAATTCTTGTTTCTCGTGCAAGACGCGTCCTTGGTCGTTTGAATCTAGTCTTTGCTCGAAATGATGATAAAGTGAGAGAATGGTGCTGGAATATTTACGCGAATGTTTCCGCCCTAGCCCAGCGGGTCTCGTTTAACGCCAAAGGAGACATTTTCTAAAATGCTACACCTTTTCTTCTTCGTGGTGTTTCCTTTCTCTTTCTCCCATCTTATTTATATATCCCCAACGTTTATTAATGTTCTATTAACTTTCAAAAATCTTATCTTTTATGTACATCTGATAATTGGATAATCAAATAAACACATATAAAATGATGATAAATATAAGTTATTTTACGGGAGATTGTTTTTATTCGATAATATTCGGCCGAGTTCTTAGAAAAATATTGAAGATGATTTTGCTGGAGACTCGTAATATTAGGTTGAACGAATAAACAAGAAAAGTCACTAACGCAAAGTAGGATATGTGTAAGGATATATATATATATAAGGATTTATTTTCTGAAAATTGTTCTCTCTTTCTTTCTCTTTCACTCTCTCTCTTATCCAGAGAGCGAGAACTCACCTCATTGCCAAACTAAACATCACGTTCGAGCCTGAATTCAGCTATAGCCCCGTCTCTTCTTTTTCTTCTTCTTCCTTCAGCTCGTTTTCGATGACAGGAGTAATTACATTTTTATGTTGTTCCGACACAGGATAGTACGTGACTCTAGCGAGATCAATTTGTCCCGTAACCCCCTCGCGTTTCCAATGGTAAATGTTATTTACTCGGAATAAAGTCGGACGAGAGAAAGAAAAGAAGAAAAGAGGGAAAGGTGGATGGGGAGAATGAAAGAAAGAAAGAAATAACCGTAGAGATGAAATAACGAAATGCAATTGTACCGATAGAGACGATGCGTACACGAACCTATCATCTTCTTCTTATTATTCTTATTCTTATTCTTTGCTCTTTCTATCCTGCCTTTTTTTTTATTTCAATATAATATTCGAATCAATATTCCATCAATAAGTCATCTTTATCTTTTGGTATTACGATCCTTTAAACAATTAACACACAATTCCACGTTCGTTAAAAATAATTTACCGACTTTTACGCTGAACTTTTGAATATGCATGAATCTGCTGTAACATACGTGAGAGAGAGAGGAATCATTCCCGGCAAAACCTTTGCGCGGATTTATTTTTATTTATTTTACCTTTTTTTATACATATATATATATATTTTTTTTTTACAATTTTCAAACGACCTTAATTATATTCGCAAGATAAATTTGTTCTAATATATTTATACAAAAAAAAAGAAAGAATAATTACAGTTAAAACTTGGCATATAATATATATATATATGTGGTAGTTTTAATTTTGATGTTTAAAACGGTGAAAGATTTAGATTAAATATTTGTATACTAACGTCGATATGAATTAGTATAGTCAGTATGAGCGCATTCTGTCGAATTCGGATTTCGGAAACGATAATCGGCTGCCATGGGAGGGTTTCGCAATCGACTACGCGTACTATACTGTCAGAGTTGTGTGTACATACTTACTTATATCAGAGTTATGGTTAACAGTAGTCGGATCGATCGATGCAACGACGACCGATCGATCGATCGATCACTTTGGACGTACCTAAGTCCGTAAGACCTTAAGTGGATCGTTCATAATCCGAGAAAGGTCCGAGAATCGAGTGATTTAGCGTAAGATATCTCTCGGTACATCAGAACTCCCAACGTCCTAGATGATTTTCCAATCGAATCAGGCCTGATATTATTATCGATTCCCTAATGATTCGGGCTACTTTAAAGGAAAAAAATAAAACCTCGTGGGAACACAAAAAGAGAATAAAATTTGTGGAAGATCTTTGTTAAAAGCTTAACGCTAAAGAAGAATCGTGTTAAGTACTATACTTACTTACTTACTTACTTACTTACTTACTCTTAACCATTAATGAAGATGAACGGTACCGTCGTTATTAATTACCCTCGACCACCTCGTCGCGATGTAATAGTAATTATAACTAATGCACCAAGTGAAATTAATAAAATGCGTGCGAACTTCGTACATTCATTTAAGTCTTCGGTGGTATCGCCGGGTCTCAGGCGCGCAAGCCGAACAAATTAATTTCCACTCTTCACGTAACTATCTACGTTAACGTATAGTATGCTTCATTAAACGAATTTTTCGTTGTTAAGAAACGTTCTACGTTAAGATTCGATAAAAATATTCTAATGTAATATGAATTTAATAATAATATTAAACAAAAATGTCTTATTTAGATTCATATTAATATGCATATATGTATATAATACATATTTGTATCATAAGGCCGATCAGCTATTATTCAATGTAAACTTTCTCTCTCTCTCTCTCTTTCTTAAGAAAAAGAGAAAGAGAAAGAAGAGAATTATCTTCGTAGTATACCAAGAGATATAGTTGGACTATGAGAAGCGTGAAAGGTAGAGAACTCTAAGCGCGAAATCTTCCTTTCTCTTGTGCAAAGAGAAAGAAAGAGAGAGAGGGAGATAAAGATATAGATTAGGGTGTTCCTGTGGCGAAAGAGACGTGAATATAACCAAGCAAGAGAAGAAGAAGGTGTACAGTCAAGAGATAGTAGGATTCGTGCGAAGAGGAAGAGGAAGAGAAAGAGGAAGAAGAAGAAGAAGAAGAAGAAGAAGGGAGAAGGAATATTCGCGTATGGCGAGCATTTGCTTGCGTTGAGTAGCGTCTTGAGTTATTCAAGAAAGTCAGCTTAGCGTGGCCGGTTCCATCCTCTTTGCGTATGAAGCTGAGCTTGTTATCTTGTGTGTTGTATTCTTGCTACAGTAGTAACTATATATCTCTCCCCTTTATTTCCTTCTCTCATTTTAGATAAAAAGATTTTCCTTATTTTTCTCCGCCACCTTCTCCTCTTCGTCATTTATATGACCTTTTCTCAATGATATTTAAGAAAAACCGGTGATTCTTCTCTACATTCGTTTGTCAAAGGAGAAGAAGAAGAAAAAGAAAAAGAAAAAGAAGAAGAAGAAAAGAAAAGAAAAGAAAAGGCATTCCCCTTCGAACACATTGCTTACTTCCCTTAACTTAAAATAGTCTACTCGCCGGCATGCATCGTTCTTCCCCTTCACTCTCCCTTTTACATTCTTCTCCTTTCACCATCCACACGATCTCCTCTTCCCTTTTTTATTATACTTGTATATATATATATATATATATATAACTTCTTTTCTTATGACCTTCCCGTCGCCTTGTCGAACTTCCGACCGAGAAAGAGAGTACCAGTTGCAATACTGACACCTACGCACACGTTTACACATATATGTGTATATAATTTATTCTACGACTAAATACAATCTTTTAATTATTCTTTTCAATAGACATTTCTATTCGTCTTAATCACGATATATTACGTGTAGATATGAATTCAGTAATGTCTTGGTCATCGTGCTAATGATACTAATGACTAAAAATAACTTTTCTTACGAGATAGTAGACGTAAGCGTATCATTTAACAAAATCTTTTCCTCTATTCTCTACACGGAGTATCCTTATTTAAACTAGAAATGCATCGAAGGTGGAGATCCTACCTTGTCTTATGATATAAACATAGTGGTATCGCGTGTAAATTTTCACGCGAAAGATACACACCCAACTCTCATCCCTTTAGCTTTAGCCCTCCCTCTCTTTGCTTTTTCATCCAGTTTCTCTCACTCTTTCTCTCTCTCTCTCTCATTCTCTCATTCTCTCGTCCACTCATCCCATCCCATGGCCTTTATATTCCCTCTCGGTCCATCCGGCACCGGCTACTCTCGCATTTACTCGTAGAAGTAGCAGCAACGGTGTCAACGGAGTAACCGAACCACTCGGTTTGCTTGTGAAGAGGAGTGAAAGAGAGAAAAATATAGTAGTGGTGGTAGATGGGTGATGGTGGTGATGGTGGTGGTGGTAGTGGTAGGAAATAGGAGGGGGGGGGGAAATAGAAAGGGAAGGAGAGACGACAACGAGGCTGCACGCGCAAAAGAGATGAATAGATAGATCGTGCGAGAAAGGGAGAGAAGAAACGGCAGATAGTATAGAATAAAGAGAGACAAGGATGGAAAAAGAGGAGAGGAAAGGAGACGAGAGGAGAGGAGACGAGACGAACCGTCTTCATTATGCTAATGCCGTGCAACTACAGCTGACCGTGGCCAAAAATAGATGTAGATATCGTGGGATGCTGAGTCGAAACCTCGAGGGGGTTTTTAACCGTCCTTCTCTCTTGCACTATCTCTTCTCTTCTGCCTCCTGTTCGTTCGTTCTCTGGTTCGTTCGCTGGTTCGTTCGTTCGTTGGTTGGTTGGTTGGTTGGTTCGTTCGCGCGCGCGGCGTTACGTCTGTTTCTCGATTCGAGAGATTCCCCGGTACAATCCTGGAATGAAATGGTTCCGAGGGTGAAGATCGAATCGCTTTTTCCCTATTCGTGCTTTACACCGTTGAAAATTTCTCTCTTTTTCTTTCTCTTTCTCCCTGCTCAACCCCACGACCACCCCCCCCCCCTCCATCTCGCTACTCTCCTCTATCTATCTATCTATCTAACTATCTTTTTTATTTATTTTTTTTTTTTTGGTTAACTTTCTTTTTCCCCTATACCTTCTATTCTCCACTTCTATATCATTCTCTCTCTCTCTCTCTCTCTCTCTCTCTTTCTTTCTCTTTCTCTCTCTCTCTTTATCTATCTCTCTCTCATTTTCTCATTTCTCTCCGACGTTTTTTCCTTTATAGAAGACGCGCTCATTAGCCTCACCTTTGCATCGACCGCAACGATTTCAAGGGAAAGCTTTTTTCCCGAGGAGGATGAGGAAGGAGGAAGAGGAGGAGAGGATCGAGATGCCGACTGGTTTTACTGAAAATCGTGTAATATGATTTCCGTCGCGGTCGAAGGAAAACCGAGTAGTTTTCCCTCGAGTATTTCGGATATCGTAGACCTACGTATATATATATATATATATATATGTATATAATATGTGCCCGTGTAAGAAATAATGTATACGAGCGCGCTTATCCGCGTCGTCTGTGAATACACGTAGGAGAGTCCAATGGCTGATAATTAAGGTTTTCGGCGATTTCAATGACAATAGAGTATAACAGCGAATGCTTTCCCATATTAAGGTGGCATCCCACAGAGAAGATATCACGATAATGCCATTCGTTTGATACGCCGTGTACATATTACGTATAAAAGGTTAGGATTACCGTAAAACGTTTTTACTCAATACGCCCGCCCTGGCCGTACCCGTTCCGTTAGCTCCATTCGGGATTTGGCCTCGTTTGCTTTCAATGGCGAATATGTTAATTACACTTTAAACGTGAACAGGAAACGTTGCATAATATTACCCGCTAACTGAACGGGAGTATGTACGCTGAATCTCACTACGTTTCATCATTTTGGGATCTTATTCATAATATTACTGGCGAATGAAGCTAAATGTATATATATATATATATATATATGTACGTTATGTATATGTGTATATTTATGTATGTATATATGCACGAGAGCAGGCCATTTTCGGTGGTAGACTCCTGGAATCCGGTTTGTGAAAAACGATGAGTATTCCATCGCGGTATGCCGCGACTATAATCATAAAAATTCATCTGCGTTTAAATCGGATAAAAATGAGAGAGATAGAGAGAGAGAGAGAGAGAGACGGAGAGACAGATAGAAAAAATAAAGGACTCGTGGAAGAAAAGCTCGAGATAGCATAGAAAGAGTAGGTATATACCAAGGAGGGTAGGATGTGAGTGCGGTAGTGAACGTTATTTGGAAATTTGAGGTAAAGGTAGATAATAAATAAAAGTATGCTATTAAATATCGAAAGGGAAGGCTCCTCCTCCTCCTCCTCCTTCTCCTCCTCCACCTCCTCTTCTCTTCTCTTCTACAGCGAATGCCGTCTTTCGAGTACTATAAATCGTTCGATAAAAGTATAGGTACTTACTCGTTTGAGCGCGCGGTCAGGAAAGCTTGCGGAGTCAAAGGAAAAACCGTTCTTCCCAAGTACTCGCCTGCTTTTCTCGTTTAGTTCGGACTTTCTCTCTCTCTCTCTCTCTCT
>NW_014569567.1:745958-771813 GCF_001313835.1 Polistes canadensis | reverse complement strand
CTCTCTCTCTCTCTCTCTCTCTCATCCTCATTCTCTTCGAAGGCGAAGATTTCTAACATGAAGAGCTGCTGTTCGTTGTTCGGCTTATCGGAAGCAACGACGCGCGACCGCGAAGCTTCCGCTTCCGCTCGGCTACTATCAAGACTCCCTAGAGGAACAATTTTAAAGGGAGAAGGTAGTTAGTAAGTTTCCAAGGTGAAAGGATCAATTCTACTCTAAGCTATGTTCTTTCATCGAAATTTTCATCGCCTTGGGCATTATCGATCGATATTTCCTATATCGTATATTTTTTAATTTTTCTAATACTATTTCTCCTAGCACATGCTTTTTTTTTTTTGGCTTTTCATCGTTCGGAAAAATGGTTACGTACGAATTAACGACAAAGATATACGTAACGCGTACGTGCCACGATAAAGTCACATCAATGTCATAAGTTATCGATAAATTTTTTGACTCGTTAAATAAAAGATAATATGACAAATTATTCTCTTCAAATTCCGTTACTTTTTGATTATGAGCGTGGAATAATTTATATTTTATACTATTAGATCATCGGAAAACAATTATTGCATAAATTTTGAAAATCGAACAAAAATTGATCGATCATATTGATGAAAGTTTTTAATAATTCTACGACTAGCAATTTAAAATGACCAAAACGTTTTCCAATTTTCCGGAAGAGAATAAATTGATCTACGATCGGCTACTCTCGATCCTATGTCACGATAGACAAACTCCCGTGACCAGTGTGAAGGATACACGGTGATCCTATTTTATCGGCAGATAAAATCTTAGGGTGCGGCGAGTGCCGATGAAACATATATATGTATAAGGGAAAGAGAGAGAAAGATTCATCGGCGTGGGTGCAAATAATTTTCTTTGAATGCAACTCGTCGTTTCCGCCCTCTCGCTTTTCTTACGCGACGAAACAAGATTACACGGATGAGACTGCACGTTCCTACATTCATAGATAGAGATAGAAAAAGAGAAGGAGCGTGGGAGTTGCGTCAGGGTGTTTGTATGTACATAAAAGGAGAAGGAGAGAGAGAGAGAAAGAAAGTTCGATCAAAGATACGGTAAAACAAAGAAAGAAATACGTTAAATGTAAAAGATAGGTACTCTTTCATTGCTATCTTTTTCGCACCATAATGATAGTCATGTTAGATCCTTTTCAGAGCGAGAGTATCGTCGAAAAGAATAAGATTAAGAAAAAGACGAAGTAGAAGAAAAAGAAATGAGAGAAGAGGAGAAGAAGCGAAACGATCTCCTCCAGACGCGAACGCGATATAGTCGGTGCGATCCGCGAGCGACACCTAACTTGAACCCGTTGCCGGTTCTCCAGCGAATAAAAGCTAAAGAGAGAGGGAGAGAGAGAACGAGTATGAGAGAGAAACAGGCTGGGTTACTTGTCGAGCTGAAGGAGTTGGAGAAAGACAGGTAGATGAAGGAATAGTAGTTGGTGGGGGTAGGTTTAGCGCATGCGCGCGAGTATCATTTATCGAGCCGCGGAGAGGGGCAATTCGCGTCGTCGTCGTCGTCGTGGTCGTCGCCGTCATCGTCATCGTCCTCATCGTCCTCGTCGTCGTCGTCGTCCTCGTCGACGGTGGAGGTGGTGGCGGCGGTGGCGACATCGGCGGCCACGACGACGTGGCACGGTTCACGATCGTGGGTAGAAGAGAAGGGACGCGCTTGTTTTACGCGGGGGACGGGACCCTGCTGTATCGCTGCCTTTGGTAGAGAGAGAGAAAGAGAGAGACAGCGTGAGTGAGGGGTGGAGAGAGATGTAGGTTGGGTGGCAGGCGACTGTCCGAAGGAATACGGAGAGGGAATGTATACGGATTTTACTGGAACAGAGAGAGAAAGGGAGAGTATGAGAGAGAGAGAGAGAGTGAGAGAGAGGCATGGATCAAAATGGGAGGATAGGGGAAAGTATAGCGTGATAGAGAGAGGGAATTCGAGGAGTTGAGTTGGTAAACGCGGAGAAGAGAGAGAGAGAAGTGGGATAGTGGAAGGAGGGGTTAGCGAGAGGGGTCGAGTGGGGAGAGCCGAAATGACGAACGGAGGGGCAGGTACTGGAGAGGGAGAGAGAAGGATAATGAAAGAGAAGGATGGAAATACGGTGGGGGGCGCTACGGTCGGCAGTCGCCGTCGCGCCAGGCCCCCGCTAGTGGCTAGCTAAGTAAGCAGCGAGCAGTCGCATACCCGTCGCCTAACCAGCATCGCTCGCCTTACCTTTTCACCCTTTTCTCAAAATTGCATCGAGGCTTGCGTCAGCTGCATATATTTGCCTCGTTCCGCACAGCCGGTTCTCCTACGACCGTATAGTCCGTCGCTGTCTATCGTCATCGTCGTTGCCGTCGCCGTTGCCGTCGCCGTCGTCGTCGTCGTCGTCGCCGCCGTTGCTGCCGCCGCCGCCGCCGCCATTGCCGCCACCACCACCACCACCTCCACCGCTGCTGCCGCCGCCGCCGCCGCCGCCGCCAACACCACCACCACCACCACCGCCGCCGCCGCCGCCGCCGCCGCTGCTGCCGCCGCCGCCGTCGCCGCTACTATCGCCCGTCGTTGTCGTCGCAATCGCAGTCGCAGTCGCAGAGTCGTCGTCGTTGTGTAGTCGTTTCGTTGTCTCGTTGTACCACGTTCGCGCGTGATTTTCACCAGGCGGATGGACATCGATCATTCAGTTGAGGAGCGGCTATATTAAATTAGGGAGAACCTTTATTCCCTATTGAAAGGATATAAGATATTAAGCGAAGAGTAGGAGGATCCATAGGAAAAATCTCTGATAAAAGAGCATCGTGCGATCAAGAGTGGATATTTTAAAGGAAGCAACAACGGGCCGGAATCGAATAAAACGGAAGAACTGATTATGAGTCGGAACAGTGCAGTAGGTCAGCACGCATCCGAGCCGGCGTTATACAAGTGAGAGCAGTTTTCGTGCTTTGTGTCGCGACTTGGCCGATCGACCGGAGTTTAAAGTGAGGAGCGAGGGAGGTTATCTTTCTCTTACCTCTTGTGCATTTATTAACATCTTTCTTTATATCTATCTACTACCTATCTATCTCTGTTTATCTGTTTATCCACATTTTTTTTCGTTCTATCTATTCCCTTACCCTTTTCTTTACCCTTCTATTTCTCTCTCTCTCTATCTTTCTAACTACTGTCTCTCAGTTCCGGGAAACGAGTACGCCGCGAGAAAGCGAACATCAAGAAAAGAGAGAAATAGAGAGAGAGAGAGCATCAGAGTTAGCGTAATAATCCATACATTCCGCGTTTGTTCAACGTCATTTATTCTGGAATTTAGTGCAGACAAATATTACAGATATTCATAACCTTAAAGTGTTTTATTTGGTGCTTTCTTACTTGCGACGGTGAGAACAAGAAGTCAGTGGCTCCAACGAATAAGAAGACAAGAAATTGTTCAGATCCGTCGGAGTGATATCCAATCATATTTAAAGATATCGACGCTACTATTATCAACTACGATTAAATCTGGACTCCGATTATAAGGTAAAGAACTTTATTATTTCGTATTATTCACACACACACACAATTTATTATTCTCTTTGGGTCTCTTTCCTTTTATATCATCATGTCCCCTTCCGTAGTCTCTAACGTATCACGTGTATCACGCACACTCCTCCGCGTTTCATTTTTTTTTCTTCTTCTTCTTCTTCTTCCTCCTTTCTTCCTTCCTTTCTTCCTTCCGCGTGTTAAATCATTTCTCGGTATGTTGAATATTTTTTATTTCTACTTTTTTTTTTCGTCGGAAAAAGCGTCACCTTCCCGAAATCATGCGGACAATTTTTGATCGTTTTCTTTTACATTAAATGTCTCTTTTTTTTTTCTAACTCTTTCTTTTTTTACGCAATATACGACGTGCCACATTAGTTGGACCGGCTGTAGAAACATGATGTGTGTGTGTGTGTGTGTGTATTGCAACGCGACGGCAACCGTGGATTCGAATGGAAGCTTAGACTCATGTATTTATTTTTAACTCTGTTCTTTTTTACTTATAGAATTCTATCGGTAAATTTCTCGGAAGAGAAGCGTATTTTAATGAAACAATTGAAATCCTTATAAACCCGTGAATGAATGAATGAATAGAATAGCCAAAGCGTAGAATTACATTCGTCGTCGTCGTCGTTTATGCAAATCCGCCAATATGCGTAATCAATTTTGTTGCTCGTCTTCTTTATATTTCGACCAATCGCGTAGCAGTTTGATTGATTCGCGTAATTTCCCAATTTTTTTCACTAATCATTTTCCTATATATTTAAAATACATATTTCTCTATACGTTACTTAAATATATATGTATATATTTAAGTTTTGTTACAATATATTCTCATACGTAATATCGTGCGCAAACATTTTTGGCGAAAGATTAAACCTATGACGAATCTTTTTCTCATTGTAAGTTTTATCGCTTAACCACGAGGAGAAGTTAGTTTGATATCGGTGCTAAGTATGAGCGATAAGGTACTGTTTTTCTTTTTTTTTTTAAAGGTACACGCTTTCAACGAATTTCTTTTCGTATTCTATTTTTATCTTTTGTGGAATTGCTCGAATTGTGCGACTAAGAGACTGAAAGACATCTAACGGCGTTAACGATAATAATTTTTCGAGTTAAGGTTAGAAATTATGGTTGATTATATTGCTCACTTCTTTTTTTGTCTTTCTTTCTTTCTTTCACTTACACATATGCATACATACATAAATACGTGCGTACGAGCGACGTTTGGTGGGCGCGCACGTGCCGCGTCGACGCTCCTCGGCTAGGAGCAGAATTAGCAGAGCGAACGACCCGAGCTTCAACCCTTTTTCAATTTTTTCTCCCTTTTTTTTCTTCTTTTTTCTTCTTATTACTTCCTTCTCTACGTAGTACTTTAGTACCATCCAGGATTCCCGTTTCACGCAGCATGAAAATATCGTATTCGTTGTGCGAAGAGTCGAGTACCACGGATTCCATCTCTTTTCCACTGACCCGTATTAACGAGTTACGCGTCCAGCAATTCGACTTTATTTCAGCTCGTTAGTCGACTCGTCGTTTCTCGTCCGGGTACCATCCAGGGAGACACATATGTCCTATGTATATGTGTATATATATATATATATAAAAGAAAAAGAGAGAGAGAAAAAGATAGAAGGCATCTAGTTTGCGAGGAAACTCGTGCCCTTCGTATGTTCCAATAAGATTTCTCTTTTCTCGCCTTACGTCTTATAGTAGGACATACACATATATATTTATACACATCCATGCATACTCATACCGAGTTCTAGTGTTGGTAACGAGAATCACCAGAGTAGAAGACATATAAGTTAGTTTTCTCTTTATATATATATATATATATATATACGTATGCATATTTATTTTTTTTTTTTTTTATTTTTCCCCTTACAACCGGGAAAGTTCTATAATTTTTGATTTCGTGCCAAGATAAAATCACGTGCGATTTTGATCTCTTCTCTTCCCCCCTCTTTTTGCCTCCCCCCACCCAGAAAATTATATTTTCTACAGATAGAATTATATTACTTTGTAATATTTCGAAGTATTGTTACAAGTTTGTTTTTATCTCTGATTTTTGAAGATATTGATAAGCTCGAAAGAATGGTTGAGTTAGATGTAATGTGTGAATGTGTTTGTGTATGAGTAAAAGAGAGAAGTTTAGTTTTGCAAGGAAAGAAGAGAGTGCAAGTATGTACTAGCTCGTTCGTGTTAGTTGAGAGAACTTGGAGAAGCACAGTGCGGCTTTTTAAAGAAATTCCACTTGCGTTTATATGTGCACTAATTCCCCCGAGGTATGAACTTTATCTTCATTTCTTAATGTAGCATTCTTGAGTCATCGTGAGTCCGGTTTGTACATGTGTAGAGAATAAATATACCAGTCGAATAGGAACACCAAAGTTATATAAAGTGTAATTACATTTTTATAGTTTAGAATATCGATAAATTTCTAATAAATCGTATATATAAAATGAGATTGTAATATTCTTTTTAATTAAAGAAATATGATTATGAGTTATCGTATTAAAAAAAAAAAAAAAATCGGACAATAAAATTAATCGTTCGTTCTAATAAAATTCGTTGAGAAAAAAAAAAAAAAAAAAGGGAATGAATAAAATTGGTTTTATCTTTCGCGGTGAGAAACCAAAAAAAATAAAAAAAAATAAAATAAAGATAGCGTCGTAGTTCATTTTCACATCGACATAGGACATATTTCTCTCTCATACGGTTATTTTATATATTATTATACATTTATTTTAATGAAAATTAATCTCTAATGTAACTTTTTTTTTTTTTTTTTTTTTTTTTTTTTTTTTTTTTTTTTTATAATAATTATTCCTAAAAAATACAATGTATCAATTCGAAGATTAGTAAAAAATTAAAAAAGATAATGAAAAACAAATCAATCGTACGATATCATCGTACGTATCACTTAATAAACTCTACGGAATACTTTCGTAATATGTTCTTTAATAAGTTGTAACGCGACAAGTAAAACGAGACCCGTTTACATCGCATCAGAAAATTATATATATATATATATATGTATACGTAGGTATACGTTCTTATGGTCGTCGTAAATATCCAATGTTGCTCTCTCTTTCTCTTCCCCTTCTCGTCTTTTTTAGCTCGATGGAACGTCGTTCGACCACTTTTTCGATCTCTTTCGTGCGCATAACGCAGCCGCGCACCGCTATCAGCAGAAACGAGACTTTGCCAAATCCCAAAGTTCTCTCTTTCTCTCTCTCTCTATTTATCTTGACTTTCACGAGCTTTATCAGACCAAACCTGACATATAATACATTTTTTTCGATGAATATTCTAAGACTTCTTCACCGTTGATCTTGTTAAAAAATATTTTATTATATAAATACCATGTATTTTACTTTTTTATGTTTTTCATTTGTTAATATAATGATCCATTATTTATGATTATTATCATTTTTATTACTAACGATTCGCGATAATCGTGGCGCATTATTTTTGCTTTGAAATTCTTTTTTTTTATTGTAATTATTAGGTCCAGTCATAAAATATTTTCGTTTGATGAATAAAATCGTTATCTTATATGACTTGGATTTAATATTTGGTAATGGAAAATATCTTGGATTTATTTTAAATAAGAAATATATAAATACACACACGTGTGTGTATTACTTATTCTAATTTTTGGATTACTGAAAAGTCATATCTTCTAATTAGGTGCGGTTTTTATTTATTTTTCTGTCTATTTTATTTTTTACGATAGTGTAGTGTCTCTTATTGTTAGTCATGTGTGATGCGAGGCACAAACGCATCAAATTACGCTACCTTCCTAGGCGTGTCCTACTGACGTGTGTGACATTTAGTGTCAATTCACAATAGCACACCACTTTTATTATAATTTTTCCCTCTACTTTTATTCTTTATTCTCTCAAACCAGCCGCCATCGGTATTTTATTCTCCTTACAAATAATGACGTAACACGCTCGTTAATTATCCTAAAAAACAAAATAAAAATCCTGGTTCAAAGGAACCGATTTCTTGCGAGAAAAATATGTCGAAAATAATAAATTTGAACATATTTAAAATTACTAAATTGCGTCAGAGTTTACTAAAAAAAAAAAAGAAAATCAATCAAATACTTTTTCTGCGATACATTTAATCTAGAAATCTTTTTTTTAAATAATGTACGAATATTTATGACACATCTTGTACAATTAAAAAATTGGTGTTGAATTTATATATAAAAGAAAAAAAAAAAAAGGACAAATTATAAACACGAAAATTGTGGAACTTTTATAAGCCTAAGTTGTTATTTTCTCTCTTTCCCTCTCTCTCTCTCTCTCTCTTTATTTCTTTTTCTCGTTCGAGTTGGTAAACGGCCTTGTGGCATTGCCGCAACGTTTCTTGCCTGGCACGCCATCATCAAGATTTGTCCGATGACGTCATTGTCGATCGGCAAGCCGATATAGACGCGTCCGCGTAGACTCGTAGAAATAGGGGACCCGCTGCTTTATGGTCTATGACGGTAGTATATTAGGAACACTATTGTGCATAGATATATACACAGCAGATAGAGAACAAGAGAGAGAGAGAGAGAGATAGAGAGAGAGAGATAGAAATACATAGATCATTCGCGATCGTATCGTAATTTTTCGAGCTGGGCTTACAATGGGGCTTTTATCCCGATCGATGTTTCCATCTTTGCTTGCATCTTTTTTTTTTTATCCTCCATACTTGAGAAAGAATTCAAGAGACTTTATTGCAATATCTTAACATAAATAAATAATATTCTTAACATTTTAATGATAAATTATCTTTTTATCTATATATGATAAAAATGTGCACCAGGATTCATAATAAATATAGAAATAATTAGATTCGTATATATAATTTAACGTTTGATATATAACAACGTAGAGTTAAACATTTATTCGTTCTTTAGCGTTAAATTATCGACTAACGTGAAAAAGGGGGAAGTAGGAAGAAGAGATACATATCTCCTCGTTGAAAAATGATTTAATAAAACGGCTTGCGAAATTCTCAGCGAAGGTGGAACAGAGATAGAGAAAGAGAGAGTGAGAGAAACACATACGTGCACGCATTCATACATATAAGTTCGCACAAACGGTGTAGGCTCTGCTCTAACGCAAAAGCAGAGCTCGATTTACGATCAAACGACCGACTCGACGTAGTAGATAAAGTCAAAGGGATTCGTTTGATATGGACGACTTGAAAAGAGGAGAGTCGAGGAAGTCACTATATAACTCGAGCATCACACTCTCTTTTGCGATTTGTTAAAAAGCGATGCTGAAAATATTTTCGTCTTCCACGGAGAAAAGGAAGAAGACACACGCGGTGTTCTTCTTTTATCATGTCTTTTTTCTTTTTCTTTTTCTATTTCTTTCTTTTTTTTTTTTTACATACGTCACCGCATATTTATATGTATATTATTAATAATATTAATAATAATAATTAGCACGCAATCGAGTAAACAAATGTTTCAAATCTCTCTTATATACTTTAGTTACTATTGCATCGTTTCGGAAAAACATAATCGTGGTCGAGTAACGATGAACTAGATGGGTACCGAAGTAGAGCTTATCGAGGGTTACGTGGTCGATAACTCGAAAAGGCCATCCGGCTCTTGGTCGTCCTTCGTTTCCGGTGAAATTCTCTGTCGGTAGAGAAACGAGCACCAGTTGCATCATCGCTGTGTTTTCGCGTCTATGACTGAAAGAGGAGAAGGTAGGAAATAGCGAGATAGATAGAGAGAGAGAGAGAGAGAGAGAGAGAGAGAGAGAGAGAGAGAAAATCGAGTAGATGAAGAAGACGAAATTCTCGTGTATGTGGTATACTCCCTGACTCTTCGTATACTGACTCGAAATTGTTTGAAAGTGAGAGCGAGATAGATAGAGAATATATGTATACGTACGCGTATGCATGAGAGCATTAGAGAAAGAGAGAGAGAGAGAGAGAGTGAAAGGGTAGAAGTAGGAGTTGTCGAGCTTGAAAGCACAAAGCAGCAGAGAAGCACCATCGGCGAAAACGAGCAGCAATGGCAGAGCGAAGCAACGCCAGCTACAGAAACATACGTTAGCAGGAACGTGAACGCGTTAGAGGGATGTATAATGTAGAAGTGAGATGAGTAGAATAAGAGAGAACGCGAGCGAGAGAGAGAGAGAGAGAGAAAGAGAGAGAGAGAGAGAGAGAGAGAGAGAGACAAACTAAGCTAAGCTAAGCTTTAAGTTCCTTCATCTTAAGGCTGATTTTGCTTCGGCTTTGCATTCGCTTCTACCGCGCATATATACATACACATACAGATACAGATACAGATATATCTACCTACACGTTATGTGAACGCGCAGGCTTTTGCGTAGCAATGACGATGATGGAGGCGCGGGTGTGTCTCGTTTTAATTTTAGTCCCGTGACAAGCGGCTGCTGCTTTACTCAGCGGCGCGAAACTAAAGGGGGACGAATGGGGTTGGTTAAGTGTGGCGTTGACCCGTCGAAATGATCTGCAAATATTTCGGCCTATCAACGTCTTCCTTTCCATCTTTTACTTTCTCTTTCTTATTCTCTTTCTCTTTCTCTTTCTATCTCGACAGTGCTACGGAAGACTTTGTGTAGCGACTACGATGACGACGTTGGAGAACTTCGAAGTACCTCGTTATAGGGATCCTACGTGACGACCTTCCGGGAGACATAGTTCGTCTTTCTCCGTTTTGAATGGCTCTTTCCGAGGAAACCCTTTCTACGATGTCATAATCTCGCTTTGTCCTATAGTTCAATCTACCTAACTTAACTTGAGTTTAGTTAGTATGTAAGAAGTACTAGTAAGGAAGGGTGTAAGGGGTTACCCAATTATTGAGAGCACATCGAACAGTTGACAAGATTATTTACTTTATTTTGACCTAGTTGGAACTATTATTATTCGAGGGGGGTTAGATTATATATTCCTTTCTTTTATTTTTTTTGTGTGTGTAAAGGATGCCTATGTAACTTCGATGACGATCTTTCATAAGGATGTCACATCAATTTGTTCCGCAAGAATGCGATTCGTTTCGCTGCACGTGTCGTATTACGTCTCGTTGAGTGAGCTTTACTTTAACGTTTCGGAGGCTCGTCACGCATATCTATGTAAAAGTCTGTACATGTATATGTAAAATGTACATGTGTGTAACCGACAGACACATTGTTGCGTGACTTTTCCTTATTGCCTTAACTACATCCGTTCTGGAATTAACGTTAAAAGCTTAGTTTCAAAGTCTTGAGAGAAGAAGGTGATGCTTCTTCCTGTATAAAGAAGAGAACAACAAAAAAATTCAAATTAAAATCGTTCTCGTTCACGCGTTGTCGATGAATGCGTGGATGGATGGATGGGTGGATAGATGAATCGATGTATGAATGAATGGATGGATGGATGAACGGATTGGTCGATGTTTACATAACGTCACCATAAATGACAAGAATAAAGATGATATACCCTAGCAGAGATTTTATGTAGCATAAAGTCGGGCGTTTTACGATCCTGAATTCCTGTATGTAAGGATGTAAAACTTTTCGAATGTTCGGACCACCAATTTTACTCGTTTATAAGCGTAAACAATAAAAACAAGAATGGGAAAAGAATTTTGGGCGTATCTGTGGAGAGTTTCAAAGTTTTACTTATGAGGTGGTTGTTCGTACTTATGGGGAGGGGGGTTGAAGGTTGGGGGCAGATTCTATGTATAACAAGTTAGAATTTCTTCAAAATTTCTATACGAAGATAGGATAAGAAAATCATGTAAAATTCATATAATCCTATATCTTCTTATAACTCGAATAAAGAAGAACGATTCTCTTATCTTGCTATTGAGACAGACAGCACTCGCTAAAAGGATTAGAAGGGCTTGATTTTTAGGGTTGGAAATAGCAAGCTAGTTTTTAATTTTCAAACGGCTACCGGGGGGTGTTATATCGTTACGTTTTTATAACGGGTCGGTGCTTTGACGGACGCGTTCATTTCAGGTGCTATATTTGTTTTTGCAAAAACAACGATAAATATTCAAGGCCAGGGAGAGAGGATGAGAAAGAGGAAGAGAGAGCGAGAGAGAAAGAGAGAAGAGGATGGGGGCTGAGGGGGGGGTTTGGAGAGATAGTTATGGCGAAATGGCTATGTGCAGTGGGGGTGCAACGGTGTTGCTCGCGATACCATCCAAACGCGTATGCACCGCGGCGGAATGTTTCTCGTGGAATTCCATCGTAGTGGGAGAAAGAGAGAGAGAGCGTGATAGAGATAGAGATAGATGGATAGACAGAACAACCATCAGAGAGAGAGAGAAAGAGAGTATTTTGCGGGCGGGTGACAGTGTGTGTCGCATTCGCGTATATAGCACGCTCGCTCGGCTTCTCGACAATGAGTCAGAATGAATGATTTGCAAGCGTTGAAATGCATGAACGAGCAGTCCGAGCGCGACATCCGATTGGACGGTTTCTCTCTCCTTCTTTCTCTCTCTCTCTCTCTCTCTCTCTCTCTCTCTCTCTTTCACTCACTCTCTCTCTTTTTCTGTTTCTCGCGATTCCGTAGGTGCGCGGCGCCGAACGAGCTCGCGTACGAATTTATGGCTTCAAAGCGGCCCCGATGCGCATCTACCGTGTGTGCCTTCAAATTGCTTTTCAGCGGTTTTTAACCCCTTATCCGTGCACTCTTTCTCTCGTACAGTACATATATGTATATACATTTATATATATATATATATATGTAGATATATATCGTGGCCTGTACTCCAGCTGTTTTTTCTTCCGTGTTACGCTTTTCTTCGTCGAACGTATTTATGTCTTTCTTCTTCCTCCTTTGTGAGTTCGCTTTTGGGATTTAATGATCTCTTTGAGAGAACGAGAGAGAGAGAGAGAGAAAATAATTTTTTTTTACATAGGTACATATTTATTTACTTACATATGTGCATAGCCCAGGAGCTTTTTTCCGAAATGCAAAATTCCAAGGCAGAAAAATTGACGGGAAGTAGGGGATGTTCCTTCGCATTATTCTTCTTCTTATTATTATTATTTTGTTTTTTTTTTCTGCAGCGTTTTCCAGGAGGACGATGAAACCGCCGGCGTGAACGTTGACCACGACTTTACCTTAATTTTTTCTTTCAAACTTTCATGCCGTACTCTCTCCAAGGGGTCTGTTTTTTTTCCTTCTCGAAGCGTTGAACGTGAAAGTTGCGATCAGACAGTTGTTAACCTTTTCCTTCTTTCATTCTTCTTCTCATCCTGTTTCTCATTGGTAGATATGTCCTCCCCCCACCCTCTGCGTTTTTTTCCTCATCGAGTAACGAAAGCCTCGGGCGATGCGAGATCTCTGCGTTATCGTCGATTTAAAGATAGGAACGTTATTCATGCGTTTGTCATCGTGACACAGAATTTTTATTGGCGAATAAATCACCTATGCATGTTACCTACGTATGTCTGTATGTACACATGTATGTATGTATGTATGTACGTATGTAATTTCTTTTTACGATGTATCCTTGAAAGTTCGATCTGCAAAATTTTCTTATTCCGAATGATTCGGAAAAATTCGAACGTACAGCGGTCGGGTACGGGTGCGGGGGTGGGGTGGGTGGTAGGTAACTAGAAAAGTTTGAAATAATTTTGGGACGGGCCGAGGATTTGCCGAAATATGTTCCCTCGTTGAAATCACAGTGGGTGCAGTAGTAACTTGTTAGTTCATAGGCACTTAAATTCCAAAAGTGTGGACATAAAGCCAGACTTTATAGATATGTGTGTGTGTGTGTGTCTCTGTGTGAGCGCGTCCGCGCGTTTATGTCGAAGTACACCTACACAATCATGTTCTCTCTCTCTCTCTCTCTCTCTCACTCGAACGAATACCACGAATCGGCGATCAATATCGCCATTGTTTTCCATTCAGCTGATAATGCCGAAGCCGTACGTTGTCGTCGTTCCCTGAAAGTCTCGGTGGTGCTGCTGGTGCTGGTGCTGCTGTTGTTGTCCCTGTCGCGATTGTTTGTTCCGGGTATAAAGTTTTTATTCCACGATTATCTTGTGAATTTCAATCTAACCGAATATATGTATCCGTAACTCTTCTCCCCTTTTTTTTTTTTTTCTATTTTTCTTTTTTTATTTTTTATTTTTCATTTTTACCGTTTCTTTTTGGAATAATATACGAGTTAAATCCTGTCTGCCACGCAAACACGTTATTTTTCATCGACAAATTTTCTATACTCGTGGGTGGTATTTTAATGTTGATTATTTTCGAACGATTCGTCGGATTATCATGCTATTTATGCCTTTTACATAAACAAAATCCGTACGTTTTCTTTTAAATCGTTTAAATACTCTGTTATCTTTATTCCTATTTCTATTCCTATTTCTATTTCTATTTCTATTTTTATTTCCATCCTTATTATTATTATTTCTCTCTCTTCTTTTGCTCTTTTCAATATATCTTCGTAAAACAGACAAAGTTAACTCGGTTAATGTAGGCGATATCCTGTGCAATAACTCCATCCCAACGATTCGCATAGGGCCCCCATTTCACGTCAGGAATCATTTAAGATTTTGACAGTTAGACGTAGCGTGTAAATTATTTGGCAAACTTTACCGATTCGCGTCTTCGCTATCTTGGTATATTACTACCTAGTAGTCTGTACTCGTTCGTCGAGGTGTTACAATCTGGTAATTTGTATGGCGTGAACGAGAACAGACTGCGATTCTAATTAGCTTTATGCGATGTATATATGGTTGACACGTGACATATATATATATATATATTAGTTGTTTTATTTTTAGTTTCATGATTTCCTAAAAAAAGAAAAATATTCTACCTGTTAATCATTCTATATATATGTACGAGACTAAAGGTATAAGAATCTGTGTTTAGTGTTCTTCCTTTTTTTTTTTCAAAAAATTGCAGTCCGAGTTTGGACCATTTCTTTCACAGTTTATGTACGCGTACGTACTTACGTACTATGTCTAACAATAAAGTTAGGGAAAGTAATTTTGTAAAAGAGTACAAAATATATATATATATATATAAAAAAAGATAATAGTAATAAAAAAGAGAAGACTATCTCTCGCGAGTCTCGGGTCAACTTGTGTAAAGTGGAATTTTCTCTTGTATCTCTTCCACCCCCTGGCCTCTCCCCTAAAAAGACGTTTCCATCGCTATCTTATGTTCCTCATTCCTAACTTTTTTGTTCTATCTCTACTTCTTTCTCTTTCTCTTTCTCACACTCTTTGTACTTTATAGTTACACGAAGCGAAAATGCTGTTAACGTGGAGGGAGGGAGGGAAGTATTTCATTGGTTAAGAAAAGTTGAAATTGTTCGTAACAAAAGGGGCAAAATTGAAATTGTTCTAGTGTTATCGAAATATTTAAGTGATTACTAGACCAAGATGATGAGAAAAAGAGTGAAAGAGAGATAGATAGGTTGAGAGAGAGAGAGAGAGAGAGAGAGAGAGAGAGAGAAAATTAGAGAAAGAGAGAGATAGTAATAGAAATCTAAAACGTTAATGTTTTATTCGCTTTTCAAGTTCCTTAATGAACGAAATTCGATGTGATTTGCGTTAGGTGAGTCAGACCATTTCCTACAACTTTCTCTCAGTTTGCTGATGCAGAAGGGGTCGGCTATCTCCTGGCAAGAGGATCAGACTCTCTACGTTGGAATTTCTCGAGTTATAAGATCGCATGTATATGCAAAAACGAGAAGAGAGAATGTTTTTTTGTTCTATCTCTCTCTCTCTTTCTCTTTCTTTTTTTCTATCTTAATCTCTTTCATTTTTTCTATCGCATAAAAGAAGTCTAAGAAAATATTAAAAGTGAAGTACGCAGGTCGGCCATACATTAACTGTGGATTAGATGGGAGAATCTAAGTGATAGAAAAAGAAAGAAAAAAAAAAAACCTCATTCGTCTAAGCTCGTCGAAGATTATTTCTAAAAAGGTTCTTTCTATTTTAGAAAAGTAACGTGTGTTTCCCTCTTAGCAATGTTAACGCATGACTCCACGATTTGTCGTTCGAAATCGTTCGATTTTCCGCTTCCTTCGAGTTAGTAATTAACAGGCACGACATTTAAAGTGCATTGAGTTAATTCAATTCTTTCATATGTTCAATTAACGCGTCAAAGTTTCAATTAACATATGCGTATATATTTATATCATATATATTTTCTTAGCGAATATTCAAGGTAAAAAAAAAAAAGAAAAAAAATGAATACTGAAGTTATATCGATCACTCGACGAAGAGAGTAATGGGTATATCCACTAGCACAAAGTGGTGCCGGTTACGAAAAGCTAGGAAGCAAGCAAGCAAGCAGCAGACAGGCAAGCTAGCTAGGCTAGCTAGCTAGTTAGCTAGCTAGCTAGCTTCGTGATAAAGTAGCATAAGCGTTTGCAAAGGTACAGCACCGTCATTAGAGAGAGCTGGCGTCGGTCTAATCGTTCCCGTTCGCCATTGGTTGGCTGGCTGGCTGGGTGGCTGGCCCGAGGCAACATTAAGAACGGCCCGTGCTGCACGAAAGACCGACCGGGCCTAATACGTTAGCACGAAACGTAAGATACCAAGTAGAAGCGTGTTGCGTACTCCCTAGAAAATATATTAATCGCGTAAGCGTTCCACTTACGCCTTCATAATCACCCTCGGTCGTTCCTAGTGTTCCGAACCTTCTCTCTTCTTCTTCTTTATCTATCTATTGCAATAGATTGTGAGAGGGTGGTGTCTGCAGGCAGGTGTAGGCTACTATTACTACTACTTCTCATAGAGAAACGGAGGAATATCGAATAGGAACTTTCCTATATTATCGTATACTATAATACATACCCCTCTTATATACCATCGTACCACCGAAAATCCTTTTAGCTAATTTAATCGTTCCTAATTCTATTACGTTTTCACGGCACAGGCCCTTTAAGCTGCTCGCGATGGTCATTCTCATTGTTTCATATCGTTAATTTCGCTTTTCTTTCTCCACTTTAATTTCACTCCCTCTCTTATTTCCTTTCATTCTCTCTCTCTCTCTCTCTCTCTCTAGATTATAAAAGTAAAATTGTGTGTGACTACTATTACAAGCGTCGAGCATGAACAAGAATTTACGCTCGCGCACACCTCGTACGCAGTTCATCCGTGAACGGAGGGAGAGACACATGCCGTGCTTGCTTGCTCTTCTGATGTTACTCTACTAGCTTGCTTCCTCTCTCAAACGTGTGCCATACGCTGCCATAGGCAAGCTAATCGGTTGCTCGTTCTATTGGAAACGTTAAAAATCATGTTTTTTTTTCTTCCCCCTTCCCTCTCTCTCTCTCTCACTCTCTCTTTACTTTTTCATCCTTTCTCGCTTCGATCACTCTCTGTTACTCTCTTCTCTCTTGACTATCAATACCGGTCTCTTTATCAACGACGGCTGTTCGCATCATCGAACTTTTACAATCGACCGCAATCACCTATCCACTCGATGCATTATAATGGGGATACGATATAAATAGGATTCTCTGCACTAAAGGGGATCAAAGTTTCTCATTTTTCTTTTTTGCTTTTTTATATTAAAATATTTTTTATATTCTTTTTTTTTTTTTTTTTATTTTACAATGCATCGTCGAAAGTAATTCTCATTCGTTTTTCTTTTTTTTTGTTGCAAGAAATTTTAATTTGTATTTGTTTTATTTGTAATGCTAGTTCTAGCTAGCTAGCTATAAAGGAATAGAATAATTTAGTTTATTGAAAGTTTTAGAGATGGGTTTAAAATTGAAGGACATTGGTAACAGGGATAAAGTAGAAAATTCGACAGGGCAAACGGAAAGTTATCCTTGATAATGCATTTTTCATGACGCTTTGAGATTCCGTAAAGCTACACTACCACCGACCGTATGTATCCCTTCTATCTCAATTTTATCTGGACGTTTCTATGTTTGGAGAACACGCATATCGAGTTTCTTCACGAAGATATTTTCCTGCTTAAGTTAACTCCGAATTTGAGAATGGAAAATCCGACTTTTGTCGGATAAATAGGTGGATAGGTAGTAGCAGTAGTAGTAGTAGTCTGCGACCGAACTATGTGCATGTATGAGAGAGAGAGAGAGAGAGAGAGGGAATAACAACCGAGTACATTTTCACTATGTTCTGTACCCTTTTGATACAATACTAAAGGATCAACAATATAGCGCTCGGGTTGACCCTAAAGTACAAACTTTGACGATTGTCTAGCTTTTAACGAAATTCATTAGACGAAAATTCGTATGTCCCCGTTTCGTAATGTTCCTTTACGTATAAGTCCTTTTGGTGGACGATTGCTCTAACGTGTTTAAGTGATTCAAACTTAGTTTGCGTTAGAGAAAGGGAGAGAGAGAGAGAGAGAGATGGAATGTTCAACAAAAAAATAGAAATAAGTAATTAGAAAATTTGATGGATACGCAACGTCCAATTAGACGCATGTAAATTCGTACGAGTTGGAAGAGGGATGAGGTAGGAATATGGAAGGACGAAAAGAAGGACGAGAATAAGGAGGAGGAGGAGGGGGGAGGAGAACGAGGACGACGACGAAATGTCTGTGTGAGATATTGATTTGGTCGGCCCTCTTTTCTGCGGTAGTCACGTGAAAGAAGTGGAGGAAGCTCGAAGCCGCATTCGTGCACGTATATCGATTCGACCAAGAGTCGAGCCTCTTGAGCACGCGAGTCACGAAAGATATGTACGCTAATCGTGTCTGTCTCGATCTCGGCCCTCGATACGCTCGATAATTTAACTAAATTCTCTCATTCGTCCTTTTTTTTCCTTTTTTTTTTTTTTTACCAAGGAATATACCTCAGCAATTTTTTTTCCATCGAAAATTCTTATCAAATAATCCAAAATATGATTTCAACACAATCACCGATGATTATTATTATTATTATTAGTAGTAGTAGTAGTAGTAGTAGTAGATTTATCTTATTTTTTATTTCAATTTGTTCCTTAATTTAACTTTTATATAATATTATTCAATATTATACAATGACACAATTGTTTTGTTCTATTTTTTGGATATTTCTAATGATTCGTAACTTTGTTTTTTTTTTTCTATTAGGATAAGAACACGTTGCAATATTTTTACACGACGGTTATAATTATCGTTTAACATTAGAACGTCAAGGTCTTATTCTTCTATTGAAAATTTTCCATTTTTCACTTCAATAAGTTTCTATATAGAAATGAACAAAACAAGTATAATAATGGTTACGAATATTTTCTCTGTCAATCTTTGATTAATTCTTCTTGATAGGTTTTTTTTATTTATCAACGTTAACTGATTAAGATCTATGCATACATTTATATATATATATCTACTCGTCTATTCCTTGAATCTGCAATATATTTTTGTATATTTAAAGTTGTATATACGTTCTATAAAATTAATTAAAACGAATAGCATCGGTTTCTCTATGTGTTATAGAGAAATCAGGTTAATTAATATTGTTTATAGGACGAAGTGCTCTTTCCACTCTCTTCAATCGGTTGCGCCAAAAACGAAACGAGATTCTTCCAAAGAGCCAATCCGATAGAAATTCGTGTTCTCTCTTTCTCTCTCTCTCTCTCTCTCTCACTCCCTTTCTCTTTTTTTTTTATTCGGTCTTTTTTATCGGTCTATACACTCTAATACAGTTTCACCAGAATATCGACTTTTTATCTTTTTGCATCTTACTTGATTACTACGAACAAAATTAGAAAATATATAAAACATCAGAAAAAAAAGAAAAGAAACATAAAACATAAAACGTCAAAAAAGTAAAAAGACAAATTGGTAAATTAATTACATTTCTCGATGCATCGATGATAACTAATAAAAAGATCGATTCGTTGGTATTCCGATAGAAACGATCCTCCCCCCCCTCCCCAACCCTTCATCCCACTCACAATTCTCCCTCCCTTTTGTTTTTCTCTCCTTCCCTCTTGCTCTTTTCGTTGTTCTTCTTGGTATCAGAGAAAAAAAACATGTTTTTTATTGGTCGAAATGTTTTTCTCCGCAGGGCAGGCAGGTTACGTTGTCGCACACGACAACAGCGTAATTCGTGTCAGAGTGAAAGAGAGAGAAAGAGAAGTTGCGAGAGAAATTGCTATTCGCTGCTGCCGCTTTTCGTAAGCGGCTTATTTTGCGCTACGTGAAATTGTACTATAGTCTCCTCTTCGTCCAGCACTCACACACATACATATATGCACACACATATGCATACGCATACGCCCATACCTATACACCTATACCGATACCTGTATCTACAATCATCCACCTACGCGTACATACATATAAATATATATATATATATATATATACAGATAGAATGGGTACATTGTATACTAATACATATAAAACAGGTAGTAGTAGGGTATACCTGTGTACATTTTCTTTTACTTTTTAACCGTCTCCGCGTCGCACATAAAGTACACACGGACGATAAACGTGGACGAACGCTACGAGAAGAGCTACATGTTTTCTCTCTCTCTCTTTCTTTCTTTTTATATCTATCTCTCTATCTCTCTATCTCTATCTCTATCTCTATCTCACTTTTTCTCAAAGTGATGTTTATGTTCTGTATAAGTAAACGTAGTTTTTCAACGGTTAACGTATGCTCGAGATCAAGGTGGATGTGTGTTATATCTCTGGCAAGTTCGCGTTATAACGTTTGGTAAAGTAAGAGAGAGAGAGAGAGAGAGAGAGAGAGAGAGAGAGAGAGAGAGAAAGACACACACACGCACACGCACATACACTTCGGGAAGAAGTTACGGTTCCTCCATTTTCCGCCGAAGCTTTTACACAACGCACGACGACGGAAGCGAGAACTCGGCTTAAGGGGTTACTTATGCCTTCCCCCCTTTTTTTTTTTTTTCTTTCCGAGCTTACAAAAACGTACTCTCTATTTACGATTTTTTTTTTCTCGTTCTTCTTCTTCTTTTTCTTCTTTTTATTTTTCTTAACGATACGACAAGGAAACGAAAAGAATTTGTTCTTATTAGAAAAGTTTGATTATTTAAATATCAATTGAATATCGTATTATCTTATTGGTAACATTATATGCTATAAGACACGGTTTTGATCACGTGTTTTATATATTTCCATGTTACATAATTCGTAAGAACAATGATTATCGTAAATAAAGTTGTATTTCATTGGATAAAATTTGTCATTGATAGTTCTTTAAGTATATTATCCTATTTGTATTTCTATTATGATTGATATTAGAGATCTCTTTTAACTTGAGCACGTGTCATCTCTATTATATACTTACAACACCCGTGTCTCATTTTCCAGCTTTAAAGACTTATTGGCCTTTTTAGGAGAGAGTGTGTTGTTGTGTTGGGTTTTGTTGTGGCTGTTCGCAGTGATGATTTGCTTCGTGAAAAAAAAAAAAGGGCACCTCTCTATTTACATCTGGTGTATTTCCTTTTCATAGAAGAAACCTTCTTTTCTACCTACCTTCCTATCTACCTGCCAACCTACCTACCTGTCTTTCCTTCTGATCTATCTTTCTGTGTCTGTCTTTGTCGGTTGGTTCGGATGGTTCTTCGAAAACATTGACTAGCACCTTACCTACTACCTAGATCTACCTGACGACCCAGGTAGAACGATTATCTCGAGGCAAGGTGTGTTCCCTGCGCGTGGCTTAACGCTTCGATGAAAATCGAAAGAGGAAACGGCAATATACAACAAAACACACCCATGTTTTGTGGGCTTGTATAACACTTGTCTACCATTATATCTTTTCTTCGCAAACTTTTTGACTTTTGACCATAATTCTCATAGTAAAACGATCGAAATCTTTTGACCGAAAAATCTTTCAGTCCCTTTTTCACGGATTTCCCTTTGTTCCCCCCGGGGTGCCTCGATAATGATGTTGTTTAGATATTTTGACACAAAAAGATGTTGTAATCGATACCCAAACCGCAGTTTGGGTAAATATAAAAAAGTAAATATAAGAATTAGAATGTTTTGAAAGAAATAATGTAAACCTCACAGGCGCTTCTCTTTCAAAAAACTTTTCGATCCTTTAAAGCCATTCAGTAAAAGTGTGAAATCTTTTGGCCCCAAGATTTTTCTTCGGTCCCTTTCATAGATTATTCTTCCCTACGGGACATTTCTTGAAAGTGATGTTAGGTATACTAAAACCTTTTGCATTTTTAAACGTGAAAAGCTATTATTGTTGTAATCGATCGAGAAATAGAAAATATTTGGTCAATTCTAAAAAGTAATTCAAATTTAATAAAAAAAAAAAAACAAAGTCGATATAACAATTAGAATTATTGAAAAATATATACACGGTACGGATTAATTTTATTATAACTACATCGTTATTTCTAATTTCTAAAACGTTATCTCGAAAAACGAAAATAGTCAGATTTTCCATGTTCACGTATCCCAAGAAACGACATTATCGTTGAACAAACATTGTACGAACTACGAGTACCTCGTTGGAGGGCATATTATCTGTCCTATTAGCACTGGGATTCGCGTGTAGAACTTTGCGAATTTTCTTTCCCTTTATCTCTTGGCAATGGACGATTTAAACGATTGCCGTGTTATAAGGCAAACAACGAAAAAATAACAAAATTGCAAGAAGAAAACGATAAAGGCAGGAAAAAAAGGGGGAAAAAAAAAATTAGAGAAAATGAAACGACGAACGAAGGAGATACAACGAAAATATATATTCAAATACAAAAAAAATAAATTAAATACATACGTGTGTGATATTTAAAGAAAAAAAAAAAATAATAATAATATCTATCTAAACAAATCATTAAACAAATTCAAAATAAAAACATTGTGAAAAATGAAATACATAAAAAGAACAATAAGAAGAAGAAGAAGAGAAGAAGAGAAAAAAACAACAACAAGAGAATAGGATATTTGAATTTTTATTGAAATATGCGATAGATTAAAAAGAAAAAAAAGTAGCGTTATTAACTGTCGTTATTGGATTGTCAGCATTATATATGCTTTTCGCGGCATTTAATTAAGTGTGCTTGCATTGGTAGTCCTAATGCTTTTTTCCTAAACTCTCTCTCTCTCTTTCCCCTACTCTCCTTTTTTTTTATCTACCTGTATAATAAATATACATACATATATATTATACATATATACACATATACTAACATACATACATATATATATATATATCTTATCTTTTCGGCCTAAGCTTTTTGCTCCCTCGAAAGCCCAACTGCCAGTACTTTTCGTATTACTCGGTGCCCTTTGCTTGACCCTTTCGACTAGTAGAATCCTCGATACTCTATTTCTATCTTTCTCTTATCCTTCTATGTCTTTTTCTATTTCGGTGTATTCGTCGAGTCGGACCCTTTAGACCGGTCAACCAACCCCCGAACCCCCAGCCCACCCTGTAGCCCACAGAACAAGAAGCATTTTAAGCCTTTGCATCCGCAGTAATGCGAGTTTTCGCTTTTGGTATGTTTCCAGAACAGCAGAATCCGGAGTCCGAGCGTAAGGGAGGAGCCAGGAACGCGCCGAATAAATGACGTAAATCCGAAGAACGGAAACGCAACGTCATTCGCTAACTCGCAATTCTCATTCCCTCTTCTCTCTCCTCTCCTCACCTCCACCCCTCTCTCTCTCTGTCTCTTTTTCTTTTTATTTTTCTATCCAAATCCCTTCTTCTCTCTATTCTATTCCAGTTTCTCACAGGCCTTCGTCCTTCGACCCGACACGGATCGACCTACGAACCGGACCTTTGCTCTCCCTTCTTCTTCCTCCTCCTCATCTTCTTCTTCTTCATCTTCTTCTTTTTATCCCCACTACTTTGCTTTTTCGCCTTTCACGTGCTTACCGGTTTTTTCTCTTTCCCTCTCTTCTAACACACATATATATATATATATATTTTTGTTTTTTCTTTCTATTCGATATTGAAGTCTCCCTTTTCTATTATAATAAATTTGAACACATGTCGTATATCACGATTGACCTCTCTCACTCGCTCGCTCGATCCTCCTATCGAGAGCACGTCTCGCGTCTTTAAAGTTATTTCTTTTCTAATTGATTTTTCTCTCTCTCTCTCTCTCTCTCTCTCTTTTTTTCTCTCTTCTTTTTTTTTTTTTAAAAAAAAAAAAAAAAAAAAAAAAACTTTCAATTCCTCCTGACCGACCTTCCTTTCCAGTAGACTCGACACGAGACACGCGTTGGTTTGAGACCGGCTTGAAGGACACCACCAGCGGCTTTTTGAGACACGTATTACATACAATACATGCTACTACTACTACTACTACTACATCATCAACAAAAGCAGCAGAAGTAGAAGTAAAAGCAGAAGAAGCAGCAGAAACAACAGCAGCAGTAGAAGTATTACCAATAGTAGTCTGTATAAAAAGCAACGTTTGCGGCTACAAAACACCAATAACAACAACAAGAACAAGAACACAATCATCGTCATCGTCCCTGTTATCTTTGTCGAGACGTTTAGAGAAGAGTTTCGAAGGCTTCCAAAAAAAGCTTTGCTCGCACGAAAGAAGAAGAGTTACGGAGTCGAGAGTAGAGAAGGAGGGTTTAAGGAAAGGAAAAGGAGAGAAAGATTTGCGGAGTTGTGTTTTATTCGCTGAATTTTCGAGAGAGAGAGGAAAAGGTCTTTTTTTTTTTAAATTAATCGAGTGATCAGCTATAGCTCTATCCTCCTTTCTTCATCTTTGTCTTCTTCTATTACTACTACTACTATTTCTTCTATTTCTTCGGACACAAGTCGAGATCTTCCGTGAATATCAACTGCATCGAACAACAACAACAACAACAAGAGTAAAAGTTAATTGCAGTTGCACGTAAAAGTAGTAGTTATACAATAAAAAAAAAAATAAAACAGTGAAGACACGCGCACGCACACGTGTCCCTGGCGCTTCCTATAAATTATATATAATAATCAGAAGCGATTAAGAAAGAAATTTCATTTAAAAGAGATTAACAGTAACGTGAACAACGATACAGTTACTACGCGAAAAAAATTATACGAAAACGAAGAAGTTGTTGTCCGATAATTGGACGAAAGAAAGCTTTATCTTTCTCTCTCTCTCTCTCTTTCTCTCTCTCTCTCTCTCTCTCCCTCTTTCTCTCTCTCTCTCTCTCTTTCTCTCTTTCTCTCTCCTCTCTCTTTCTCTCTTTCACTCCACCTTACTTCTCGCGTTGAACGTATTACACCCAATTATCATAAAGTTCTCGGCCTAGTGTCTCTCTTTGACCGCAACGAAAATCTTTTTTAAGCAGCAAACAGCTTTAAAAGCATAAAGCAAAAGCCAGAAGCAGTAGCCGCTAATAAAACGTTAACGCAACAGTCCCAGTTAGGTACTGTTTATTACGACTGATTAATTAACAATCCACACCTGATCGTCGATAAAAAGGAGAGCTAAGAAAAAGAAGAAAAAAAAAGAAGAGGGGACGGACGATCCTCCAACAATATTGTCCTTCGTGTTTGTTAACGCGAATAAAATTTATTTCTGTTCCTTCGTGGATTTATAATATTTCGCGATTATATAAGAAAAAAAAAAAAAATTCAAATTGAAATCATAATACACATATAAACGCGTCCAGATATACACGAGTGAATCACACATTTGTGGTTGGATTATTAAAATAATACAAGGAAGATACGAAAAGAGAGAGAAGGCCGAAAGATCCAAAGTTTTTCGTTCGTCGATAATTCCTACGAGGAGAGATAGAAAGAAAAGAAAAGAAAGAAAGAAAATAAATAAGAAAAGAGGAAAAAAAAGGTACGAAGACTCGTATCCCTTAAGGTATACGCAACGACCCGCGGCAAACCTACTGTTCAACGATTTACGTTTAACGAGGTCCGAGATAAAGGAGCGTGATTGGGCTCTCTTGATATTTTTCTAACGTGAATTATCCGTGCAGCGTGAACATAGCTTATGATAAATAATTGTTCGTTTTCTTTTCTTTTATTTGATTTTCATTTTATTCGTTTCGTCGATTAAAAAAAGGCCTCGATTCAACGAAATCCGTATTATAGGGTGCCGCGTGGTCGTCCGTAGCTTTTCAGATCAATTTTTTTAATTAAATATTATTCGATATATACGAAACGAAAGAGGGGTGTTCATCAATCCTATCGATAATAGATCGGTCCTACGCGAGTGAAAGCTAAGAAGAAAAGGAAGGAAGGAATCAACATTAACAACAACAACCAATTGAGACGTCTACTACTACTTGTTCTTCGTTGATCTAGCCAAGAATTACTACTACTACTACTACTATTAGTTCTTCTTATTCTTATTCGTCTTCTCTTTCTCGTTCGAAACAACGAGAGACAGATAAAGAAAAAAACAGAGAGAAAGAGAAAGAAAGAAATAGATAGATAGAAAAGTGCATTAAAAAGAAAGAAGGATAGTTAAAA
>NW_014569567.1:720953-742498 GCF_001313835.1 Polistes canadensis | reverse complement strand
AAAAAAAAAGAAAGAAAGTAAAAGAGATACAAAGTATCTCGCACGTTCTCTTCTTGTACTGGGAGAATGGCAATGGTCAACATGAATAACCTACTCAATGGAAAGGACTCGCGGTGGCTCCAGCTCGAGGTTTGCAGAGAGTTTCAACGCAACAAGTGTACCAGGCCTGACACGGAGTGCAAGTTCGCTCACCCACCAGCCAACGTCGAGGTGCAGAATGGACGGGTCACTGCTTGCTACGACAGTATCAAGGTAATATAACACTACATTATCTTATTATCGATTAATCTTTCATCTTCGTTAGTCATCGTCGTTATCTTCACTTCAATTCATATTTTATCCCGTAATATATAGGATTTATATATGTACATATACACATCTAGGAAAACTATGATTTTTCTCTCTTTTTTTCTTTATTGCAATTAAAATATATTTAGGACCCTATAGTATGGAAAAATAATCAAAAAAATTTATATTATTATACAATTTGGATTTATTAATTTATATGAAATTTATCACGAGATATTTGACATATTTCTATGTTATTTCATGATACATTTATCAAACGATTATATTAATACAATTATCGAATATCAAGCTTTTCAAGTTAGTAAATTTACGATTAAAAGTGGAGTTTAATAAATCGTTATAATAAAGGAAGAAACATTTTTCGCTATGAATTTTTTTTTTTATGCTACACACAAAAGATTATACGATTTTCTAATCGTGTAAGAAACGCTTAACTTATACATAACTATATATATATATATATGGATATATAGATGTATAAACGTGGGTACGATTAAATGGGCGGGGTGGGTGGTAGCCAAAGATACGAGCAGGGTGTGGCTCTTTTTCTTCCCCTATCGAAATGTCTTTTCTCGCGGATATTGAATGCGAAAATTGAATTTGCAGTTATTAATAGAGACAATTATTCAACGCCTGAGGGCAGACGAGAAGGGAACGGGGGGTGGTGCGGAGGGAGACGACGTCGGGGGAAAGAAAGTCGTTCTTTTCGTGAGTTTCTCCAGTTCGACGAATTGAACTACGACAAGGGGGGAAAAAAGGAAAAAGAAAAAAAGAAAAAAAAGGAAGTAAAAAAGAAAAAGGAAGACTTATAATACTTACTGCGTAAAAATCGCGTATAATCTTTTATCTTGAAGGTTCTCGTAGGTTCGTAACTCGTCGCGCAAATAGCCTTTTCTCTGATTAAATTAGGGAACGTTGATCTATATAACTATTATTTCTACTCATTTCTTTTTCTTTTTCTTTTTCTTTTTCTTTTTCTCTCTTTTGCAAATGATATTCGTCAAAGTGTAAATTACGTCTCCGAATATAGTGATGGATCAACAACGATTCATTTCTAAGCGATTTTTTTTTCTTTTTTTTTTTCAATAAAGTAATCATTCTTATTAGATATTTTGTATAATCAATTAAGCTTACGTTTACATTTATAATTTGAAAAGAAAAAACAGGAAGAAAAAAGATAACACACAATTCAAATCGTTTGTTAATTTGTAAAAATTATTCAAATCTTTTTTTCTTTTTGTTCTTTTTTGGATTAATCTATATTTTTAAATTGATCATTAATTTATATTATAATTATATATATATATATAGATTTTTTGTTTTGTTTATAAAGAACGTGTTAAATATATTTCTCAAATAAATACCATTATCTATATTAATTGTTAGAAATTGAAATGGAAGAGAATTTGCTTAAACGACAATAATAATTCCGCATAGTGTTTGGATTGACGCGTTTCATAACGATTCTATTATATTATGACTACGTTGACAACGTAACTGGTACGTTTTCTCATATAGAGTACCGGAAGGTAATCGTAGAATTAGAATACATCAATATGTCGGTATCTCTCGTAATAGCATAATTGGAACACGTCGACGTATTCTAACCATTTAATGAATCGATCGTTTTCTCTTCCGCCAACTCGCGAGATTCCCTCGCGTGTGACACGAAAACATTAAATAACTCATTCTTTGTGTTTTCTCTCTCGTATATTCAAAATAATATACATTTCAAATGAAATATATAAATATATATAGAGTAGGCCAAATTTTTGCGTACCGGCTAATATATACGCTTTACTTATTAGATCTTTTTTTTCTTTTTTTTTTTTTTTTTTTTTTGTATTTTCTTGTTTATATTAAAAAATTACGTTTACCAGTATGAACGAAAATATATATTTTAATGTCATGATGTGAAATTATCACGCAACTCTGTTGCAATCCTGATGCAACCGTTAAACATAACTTGTAATAGTATCCTCTTACGTAGAATGCAGCAAATTTGTATAGATAGCATTTGGCCAAATTTTTCTCTTAACGGCATAACAAATTTATTATTAGTTTCTTTGAAGATTTGTTAGAATCATTTTTTATTCGTTTGTATTAATAAATTACATGCCTGGGAATTGTTAAAAAAAAAAATAACGAACTAAATAAATATACAGTATTTTCTTTAAAATCGTACACATCGTTGCTCTTACTAGATTTTTCCTTGAAAATTATATTAATACAGCGTATTTCGGATGAAGAATATTTAGGAATTAATACATTAGTATAATTTCATTTTTTACATATTTAATGAGTTTAATTCGTAAAGATTATTTGTAACAAATGAATTAAGCAAATACGAAAATAACGTACAGGAAACGTTCGTTTTATTTAAATATTTGTTTAGTATCAAAAATATACTTCGAATATCAAACAATTTCGATTTGATATTTTATAAAATGAAAATTCAAACTTATCGCTAAGCCAGGAATATTAAAAAAATATATATATATATATATTAATTTAAACAATATTAAATATTACTATAATAATATATCAGAATGTGTTCAATATATTTTAATTTATTGTTAATTAACGTTTTTTGTTACCTAAAAGCACGAGTGTACTATTATATGAACCGTTTTCCTCGAAATCACACGTTAGACTGATGTATTGTCTCCTATGAAAGTTCTTTTATTGAATGTTGTTTATATGCCCTTTCAAATAATGAAATTCTATTTATTACGAAGATAATTTCTGTTAGACACATGCGCAACGTTCGGAAATTCATATAAACAATATTTAATAAAAGAACTTTCACAGAGGATAACGTGCCAGTCCGAAAGTGAATTTCGAAGAGGACGGTACATAGATCATATTTTCCGAGCTTTTCAACAACAAAAATCGTTTCCTTCGATTAATTAACAATCATTTCAAGTAAATCGAACATTCTAATTAACTTATTACTAATATTAATTAATTAATTACAATTATTTAAGGTAAATCGAACACTCTAATTTACTTTTTACTCGATATAATCGATTGTTTAAATGAAAATACATTTGTTTTAACGTTCTTAACAGATGATAATAATCGTGTGTTGTAAACGTTCATCTAATTAAATATCCGATCGAAATTATTGAAAATATATTTCATTTATATTAATATAATTATCTAATTAATATAAATTATATTTGAATATATTTATTTGTAAATTGTTTTTATTGTAAACTCGATTATATCAATAATTTGACACTTACAGTAATATATAGATAGATATGAAACAGAAGAGTACACAGTACGATGAACGGAAATTTATAGATATCTGACGTAATAATATGGATAAAGATAAAATCGTACTATCTGTTAAGCCTTCTATTCCTCATAGAAGTCTCTTTCATAAAGAATACTAACAAACGCCACACGCATATTATCGGCAAATACGATCGAAGTTGAACGCATTAAATTGTTCCTATTGTGTGTTAGTAGTCGACTCGTACCGATCGAGCAAGTATAATAAGAACGGAAATAACCTGGCTATCGTAGTCAACGTTATCATCATGTTGCCTTTCTTTACTGATAGCTAAAGAAACACATAAACTCTTGATATCGAGATAGATAAGAATCGAAGTTAGATAAATAACCAACCACATAAGTAGTATATATATATATATTTTATTATTTTATTATTATTTTTTTTTTATCGTCATCGAACGAGTGTATTGAAAGAATAGAAGAAGAAGAAGAAGAAGATGGAATAAAAAAAAAGCAGAACAATAATATTTCTTTATCAAGTTACGCTTATAATCATTTATTTTTTTTCAATTAACACTCTACGAACCTTTTTATTCGTTCGGCGGGTTATACTATATGAGAAAAACGTTTTTCCCTCTTTCGTTCGTTCGTGTGTTTCTCGTATTCGACGCACGCGGCTTCGAACGAAACTCCAACCAAAAATCAATTCCGACAGGGGTAGGAACGTGTTTCCTTAAAAAAAAAAGAAAAAAAGCCCTATACGAATAAAAAAAGAAAAATATAATTTAATCATCAGGAAAGTGTTATATATATATAATAGTAATATATTGTTGTGTAATATATAATATAGTATAACTATATAACACTATATTTTATTGTTAAAATAATAAATTTTCTTATCCAAAAATTTGTCTAATATTATTACTAAGTTCAATCTTAGGGATATTTTTTTTTTGGACAGGTTTTAATTAGATGAACAATCTATTAATCAGTTGAACGTTTCGTCCCTATATTTGAAACTTCCTCAGCAACTAAAATTTTTATTATGACATATTATTACTTATACAAATACAAAAAACTTACAATTATTTTACCTCGATCGTTATTGTTCACGAGTCAATATATCATCATTTCTCATTACAGTCATATATATATATATATATAAATAATAAAAAGAATTCGCAAACGATTGCTAATAGAAAAGTAGTTAACAATTTTCAAATAGAGAAGTCGGAGAGTTATTTAGTTAGTTAGTTATCGGTCGCTAAAGTTCCGATGTAAAAATAGAAAGAGGAAAGGGGCAAGGGTGATGGGGTCGGGGAGGTTGGGAGGGCGGGAGGGAGGGAATAGAGTAATAAACGAGGGATAGAAATCGAGAGAGGATCGTCGAGTTTCTCTATCGTCGGTTCATCGTTGGTGTCGTCGTCTTCGTCTTGCTCGTTTCTTGGTCGACGTCGTCGACGTCGTTTAATTCTGGAAGCCATTAATGTCGTCGTACGGGGGCAGGGGGGTAGAAAGGGGTGGGGGAGGAAAGGGGTGGAGGGGTTCGTTTGAAAGGCTCGCTTGTCCGTCGATCTTCAGCAGTCTCTTCTCGCACGTTCCTATATCTTTCTCTTTCTCTATCTGTCTTTTTTTTACTCTTTCTCTCTCTCTCTCTCTCTCTCTTTCTCTTTATCTTTTTCACACATACACAAGAATGGCAAAGAATGGCACTCGTTACGTTTAATCCGGCCAACGAAACGGCCTCCTAGCATGTGGACCCTCGTACACAACACCGATTTATTTCATCCCACGCGAGTTGTTGTAATCCACGTCTCCGTTGTGTTTTCAGGGTGGTCTCTCTCTCTCTTTCTCTCTCCCACTCTTTCTCTTTCTTTATCGGCATTTAAAAGATTAAAATAAGCTTTGATTTCTTCTTTTTTTTTTTTTTTTTTTTTTTTTTTTTTTTAGAATTTTTTTTTTTTACGTCTAGCACGATTTTATTCTCTTTTTATAGTAAAATTACGTAAATCTTTTTCTACGAATAGTACAAAAAAAAAAAAAAAAAAAAGGATTGATGCTAGACGTTTTTTGGAATATGGTTATTATATCTCGTAGAGCTATTAAATTCGTCGTTCGAAGAATATTTGGCAAAGCGATTTGGTCGGGTTGAATGTAATAAAGTATTCGATAAATTTGGAAAGAGAAAGAAGAAAAAAAGAAAAAAGAAATAAAGTATCACATTTACGTAGGTAATAGTTGGAAAATGAGAATCACCTCATATATTATATTGGAGTTTAAAGATTTGGGAACGACGAATTGTTGGTATTTATTTACGAAACGAACCAATAGGGATGTACTTAATTAATGCACATTGATATATACGTAATATTACTTAATAATAATAATAATGGTAAAAGACAGAAAGTTTTATTATTGTTTAATCGTGATTCAAAAAGAAATAAGATATATATATATATGTATCTTTTATATCGGTTATATGTGATATTTCCACTCTGATAATAGTCAAGAAGAATAATGTTCTTTTGAAGCTTCTCTCATAGTTGGGGGTGGAGAAGGGGGAATTCGCGTGAACACCCTCGCGATGATACTACTCGGTTTCGGGATTCGAATGGCCTCGTGAAAGTATCTTCTTGTCTTCTTGTTGAACGTAACCCAACACACACACATACACACGATACAATACATAACTAAAGTTAACAGCAATACAACGGCTACGATTCTTAAAGATTTCTCGTTGGATATAAGAGAAACTATCTTTCTCTTTCTCTCTCTCTCTCTCTCTCTTTCTCTTTCCTTCTGTTTGTTTCTTTCTTTCTTTTGGTCCTTGGAGCCAATATTACTCTTGAGAAAATATTAGCAATAAACCATTGCATTACGTAGGACCGGACCTCGGCTGGCAGCCTGTCCTCTTTCTTCTGTTACCACTCCCTTTCGAACGAACCACCAAACTTTTTATTCTCTCTCTCTCTCTTTCTTTCTTTCCTTGTATATATCCTCTCTTTCCCCCTTCACTTACTCATTCTCTATGGAGTCTACGTCTCGTTTCTTGGCTGTTTAGGTGCCAGAAATGCGGCTTTCCTCGCTTTCCTACGATGAAATAAAGGCTCATTTTTTGACTTGGGGAATAAAAGAGAGTGGCTATTACCGTTTCGTACGTCTTACATAGACCTCGTATTTCTTTCTTTTCTACGATCGTCGTCGGCCATCTCCCAAGGACAAGATCGTACCTACGAGGAAGCTAGATTAATTCGTCACGATGAAGAAGAAGAAGAAGAAAAAAAAAATATAACTTTGGTTTTTATCTGTTTATCTCTTTCTCCGTCTTCCTTTCTTTTTTTTTCTTTTTTTTTTTGGTTGACCAGATCGGATTCATATAGGAGGAAACGTTTACTCAGTTTTTTTCCCTTGTCTGCGAAGATTTTTGTTTTGTTTCTAAATTTTTGTTATCTCAAGAAATTTGTTTGAATTCGAATTCCTATAAAACACGTCGAGTTGTATTTTTATTTCTAATACTTACGAGGTATCCATGGATTTTAGTTATGTGCAAAGTTTTGTGTAGATTAATCGTTGTAGAAATTCAATTACGGTTAGCACGTCATTGGTCACTACTGAAAGATAGTTTACTATAGTCTCGTGTCCGTGGTCAAAGAACATCGATCAGAAGTTCGTCAAGTTCGTTGTTGGAAACTTTGATGGTCTGCGACGAAGCGAGTGATTCGAATACGAAATTGAAGATTCAATGGAATGTTTCAAATACATCTGATATTATTTCGAAGAATTTCCATTTTTTTTTCTTTATTATTTTTTAACAGATTGCAATGTAAATGTTTGACGATAATAATAATAATTAAGAATTTACACATTTATACAAGGTGGGGTAGTATTGAAAATCTTTACGAATTGCGTTGAATAAATATTTGTTAAAACTTCGAATAATTTTTATCTATAAAACAACGTAGTGTGTGTTTCGATTAAAAACGTTTCATTATGTATAAGGTCATAAAGATAGGAAGTACGTAGAAAGAATAAAAATACACGCAGAATTAGCCTAACGTCGTAGGCCATTTCAACTGAATGCACGCGATACAGAGTTATGGAAAAGGGAGTGACGTAATCGCGTAGTAATACAATAAGCAAGGTACTTTGTTAATTTGATATTTCATCTTAAGGTATTTCGTTACGATGTTCGTCACGGGGTTCTGGGAGTGACACATAATGTATTCGCATAGTATTCCTTCGTAGAACCCGATCTCTTCCATCGTATCAGAGTATCGTTCGTCGCATAATTCTCTTAGATATGTGTAATATCATGCATATTATACATACGTTCTATGGATGCACATTGGTACTAGGTCTGTTCACGTGCCTAACTATCAACGGAATAGATAGATAACTGATAGATAGATAGATAGATAGATAGATAGAAATAGTATGTAGGAGGGTGATTGTAACGACTAAATGCTCCTTCAATTTGCTATTTCACATCGTGAAGCACGTCGTTTCGTATCTCGTGCGTTCTACTACTATTCCTCCTGTTGTGTTGAATAATTGTGTCTATGTATATGTATATGTGTGTGTGTGTGTGTACATAAGCGTGGCGTGTAGTGGAAGAGAAGAGCCTTAGCTAAGGACGACGAGTATATTAATGCACTGGCGTATACGTATGATGGTATATTTGTAATGTTTGACTATATATAGATGTATAGGTATCTAACGTTCGTGTGTGTTTCGTATTCGACGAGTATCGATTATGAGAATATTCGATCGATCGATTATTCTACCGAAACGATCGGTAGTAGCAGTAGCAGCAGAAACAGTTACGCGAACCAGGACTACACACCAGGACGAGGATGAGGAGGAGGGGGAGTAGGAGGAGGAGTAGTACGAAGGGATGACTATGGCAACAGACAAGGGAAAGGACCTCACCCTCGTCGCGATGCCCAGTAACGACGTTACCATTCTACGAGTACTACTCCTCGTACTCCTGAAATTCGTACGCTCGATTCCAATTAGGTCGATTGGGACGAAAGCGGGATATTAAAATGGGAGGATTCTTCTCCCTTACCCCTTTCCTTTCCCTCATTTTCTCCTACCCTCTCTTTCTCTCTCCCTTCAGACTCTCCCGTTCTCTTTTCTTCAATAAAAATCTACGAGAATGCGTTTCGTGTGTCTGATATTTAAATGATTTAATAGACAGACCAATAATATCATTTCTCTTAGATATAGTCTCCCCTCTCGTACTGTTTTTTTTTGCTATTTCTTCTTTCTCTTTTTGGAAGGGATATGTGAATATCTCGTCATCTTGACGGTGTCTTTCTTTCCTTGCACTTGCACTTGCACTTGCACTTGCACTTGCAGCAGCAATAGCCCTCTCGAAGCAACTTCCCACGAACATTGACGTTCGAACCTCGTGCGATAGTTCTTATTCACCTCGCCGTTATCGATTCCAATTACCTTAAAACTTCCAATTAATTCGGCTGTCGAGCGAGCCCATCCTCCCCAACCTTCTACCTTCACCTCCACCTCTACCTCCACCTTTTCCTCCTTCTATTTCTCTTGCCAGTCTCTTTTTCCCTTTAACCAATCGTCATACTACCAACGACGTCGAACAGTAGCCATTTCTCGGTCGCAGATGTCGCGAACTAAAACGTCGAAAATGAAACGTCCTTCTTCCCCCCCCCTTTCCCCCCACTCTCTCTTTCTCTTTCTGTCTGTCTATTTTCTCTCTCATTTTTTGTATCTTTACTTTTATTTTCCTTTTTTCCTCTTCTCTTTTTCACTCTCTCTCTCACTCACTCACTCTCACTTACTCACTCATTCTCTCTCTCTCTCACTTATTCAATTCCATCCCACGCTCTTTACCCTATTGCTTGTTTTATCGGCTCGTCACGCCCCGCCGACGATCGGCGTTTCTTTATTCCTTTGTGTCGCGCCGGTATACCGTTTCGCATAGGCTAGCCTATTCGCCCGTGTCTAGCTAGCTAGCTTGCTAGGTATACATCTATGTGTATTTGTGTGGGTGTGTGTGTACGCGCACAACTTGGTCTCTTCTCTTCTCTCTCTCTCTCTCTCTCTCTCTCTCTCTCTCTCTACCAGTTCCCCATGCGGACACACGATAACGTGCCGTTTCCAAAGCAATGATAACGTATGGCCGATGGTCACGTATGAAAAATCATTTCATCGATGTTCGTTTTCGAGGATTCGTTTCGAATGAAACGGAAAAAAAGAATTAAAAAAAAAAAAAAAGAAAAAGAAAAAAAGAAATCAAATTTCGAAAAGAAATAAAATCAAAATTCACGGGTTTTTTTGTTTATTATTATTATTATTTATTTTTTGTTTTTCTTTTAATACAAATTCTATGGGGGAATATATATTTCCCAAGTGATATTGACTTTCACGTGTGTTTGAATTGTTTTTTTTTTKTTTTTWTTTTTTKTAATAATTAAATTATACGAATACATAAAGAAACCCTTTGTAATTAAATGAAACATCATAATATGCAATATTAATATTATTTTATTTGAAAATGTTACATATCGGGTTCTTTTATAAGTCACCCGTATAATTTAATGGTTATTTATTGTTTTTATTTTCTTTCCTTTTTTTGTTGTTGTTGTTTTGTTTTTTTTTTTTTTACTGTCCTATCTATAACGGAGGTGCTCGATACGGTAAATATAAACGGTAAAAGATCATTTTGAAACTTAACGCGTCTCGCGAGTCCCTCGGTGCATTCTCTCACGTTTCGCGTCTCTTTCGCTGTATTTCTTCTCTCTCTCTCTCTCTCTCTTTCTCTCTTTCTTTCTCTCTCTCTCGCTGTGTATTTTCAGACGCGTTATGTTAGACGTGACTCATTTCGCTCGTACTTCGTCGGATACGAGAGCTCGCATATCCGTCTTCTTGACCCCACTTTATCGTTAGTATGGTTGAAAAAGAGAGATAGAGAGAGAGAGGGAGAGGGAGAGTGAGTGAGAGAGTGTGAGTGAGAGAGAATAAAAAAAATGAAAACGCCGTTTCCTTTCTCTAGGAAGGAGGCCAACCTTGAAACTTCGTACTCGCGAACATAATTGCAAAAAAGTTCTTCGTAGCGTTTCTTGTGAAAAGTGTTAACACACATATACACACAGCATTCGTATATTGTATATGTATATATGTATGTATACGTCGTTTGCATTCGTGCAAATAGATTAACACCGACGACGATGAGATCAGAATAATTTCATCTCATGTTTATTGTTAGACGCGTAAGACGAATAATATTATTAACATTTGATTGAATGCCTTAGTCACTTCTCGTTATCTTTATAATAATAGTCCATTGGTAATAATTAAAATTTGTAATTAGCATAAAAGCAAAAAATCGATCGTATTCTGAGGTCTTTGCACTCGAAAATTCGATAGAAATTTTCGTCTCTCTTTCTCTCTCTCTCTCTCTCGTAAGATATAAACCCGTTAAACTTCGTTTGATTTTCACGCCAAGTATGTACGAATTTGAGCCAAGTCGAGTAGGATCGGTTGCCAAAAACTTTGAAAATTTTGCAACTATTTATCGGGATAATCTAGTTAGAATGTGTTACCCTATCAATTTTCGTTTATAAAGATAAATTAGATACGTATGTTACATTCATTTTTTTTTTGGTCGATGTAAAATTAAATACAATGTAGAAAACAAAATTTTATCTGGATAAAATTAATATGTTACGTGGCATATATATTTAGAGAAATGAAAATATATGCTAGTCTACGTGTATATATATATATATATATATATTTATTGGCAAGCCTGTTATACATTTTTATGAATAGGATAGAAAATCATCGGAAATCCTAGACGATTTTGCTATCGAGTGATGATAATTACGAAAACTTATGAGACCAGTAACTACGATATTTTTACTACGATGATTATAGAAACCAGCAAACTAGTAGTAATAGTAGTATCTACGCAATGAATAAATTCAAGAGTTTTTAAATTAGACTGTTACAATATGTAGAATCATCGTATATTCGAAGATGTAATGAGTAACATTAGACATTAGTCGTTGCAATATCTCCTTGCGACTAAGACAATTAGACAAGAACGAAGTTAACGATTAGAGGAGACAAGAGATACAGAGATCTAGATATAGAAATAAGAAAACGAAAAAAAAAAACAAAAAGAAATAAAAGATAGATAGAGATAGAGAGAAGAATAGATACACCAAATGTGAAATAGGTAGAGACCGGTGGTAGTTTAGTTGGGGGAGGTGGTGTAGAGGGGGCCAGGACGAAGGGAGTGATTCGGTAAAAGCGTTTGGAGAAAGGGGTTGGTGGAAGGAAGGGAAGGTAGGTGCGTTTCACGTTGGCAGACACGAAAAACATAGTTAACAGCTGCTACCTCCGGTGTTGGCGTCGCCGTGGTCGCTCTCTGCACCTGTCGCGTCCGTTAACGTGAGACTAAAATACGGAACGACGAGCTCGCGAGTGAGTGGAATAGTAGTAGTCCCTCTCGTATGCTTCGAGAGATCCCTTTTCATTATTTTTTTCTTCTTCTTAAATCATTACACTCTGTTTTTTTATTTTGTTCGAACGATCGTTCGAATTTTGCATTAGATTGATTGTAATCCAAAAATTTTGACTATCGAATACACTTAAATAATATTTCGTTTGATCATTTTGAAAATTGTTTTATTGAAATTACCTTAACATTTATGTCTATGATTTTTTTTGGATGAAACAGAGAATTATTTCGTAGGATTGCGAAAAGAGACATAGTTTCTTCCTAATTTCGAGATGGATGTATGCGAGTTGTCAAAGGTAAAGTTGTTCGAATTCCTCCCCCTTCCTTTCCCCTCTCCTCCTTTCTCTCTCTCTCTCTCTCTCTCTCTCTCTCTCTCTCTCTCTCTCTCTTTCTCTTTCAAGCGTGTTACGAATTAATCATTAAAGCGAGTTTCACGGTTTGCCCGTTGGTAGGTTTATATATGATTCTGTGATATGGCCGTGTGATTGGTATGATACCTAGTCCTCCGGGGCATTTCCGTGTACAGAGCAAAGTACACACACGTTTTAGTCCCCCTAAATCAAGGACTAGACTACTGTGTTAATTTTCATGAGCATAAACGAGTCAGAGGGTACCGAAGAATTTCTATGGATCATTTATATTCTATTAACGCATTAAAAATACTTCATTTTTGTATTTTTCCTTAGTAATAGTAATAGTAAATAATTTGTTTATTACGATATCGTTAAAAATTATTTTTATTCTAATATAATCGAAAAAGAAATCGTTGACAGGTTATATATCATATAGATCATATAATCATTAATCAAATATTAATTACAATTAATATATTGTTATAATATTAGGGTGTATAGAAAAAATGTAATAAAATAATATCAAATAAAAATATGGGTTATAGTAAAGATTTGTATTTGATATTGGCGAATATCATGGGCAAATAGAAGGTTGGTGGATAGTTTTTAGGTTTACAAAATTGAGAGGGAAGAAAATGAAAGAAGAAAGGTAGGAAGGAAACAATCTTAAACACGTTCTCTTGTTTCATTGTCAGTCATCGACTAATTGCGAATGCTTTCGCGAGGTCATAGGACAAAGGTCGTCGCATCGGTGCATCGGTGAAACGTTTAACCTTTCCCCTTTCCCCTGTCGTGCCGAACTCGTGCTCGGCGACGTGCCGAGGATTCGTCGGATTCGTTGGATCCGTGCATTGGCACCGATCGCGTGTATATACGTAAGTATGTACTTATGTGCACTCGAGAGAAAGAGAGAAAGAGAGAGAAAGAGAGAGAGATAGATAGAAGGGCTGCCAGCCAAAAGAGAGATCAACAACAACGCTTCGTTCTTACCGATCTATCTCTCTCTTTCTTTAATTCTTTCTTTTTTTCTTCTTCCTTTTATTTTATTTTTTTTTCTTTCTCTTTCGTTTTTTCTCGTCTATCCGTCGTCGTCGTCGTCGTGGTCGTCGTTTCGTAGCCGCGGGCTTCGCGTTTTCGAGAGAGAGAAGAATCAACCGTTACCTTCTTCTTTCTTTCTTTCTTTCTTTTGATTTCGTTCGAGCGTAGCTATTACAAATCATTTCTTGACGATATTGCTGCCAACATTTTTCTTTTCTTTTCTTTTATTTTTCTTCCCTTCCCTTCCTCTCCATTACTTTTTTTTCCATATAGAAATTATAAAAAATGATATGAAATATTAGAAAACGCAGACATTTGCCATTTACATTTACATCAATTTTATATATTAAAATATTCATTAATAGACAACGCGAAAGTCAATGGCCTGGCCAGATTGTGGTTCACCCTTTGAAATGAATACGATTAATAATCCATTCGAAATAACAATAACTGTTGGTAATATTTGATAGATCTGAGATTTGGTAGAGAAATGATTCGGAAGAAAACTAAAATGGGGGTGGGGGGAAAAAATTGTCGACCAATTTTTCAGTTTAACAAAATCTAAGTGGAAATTTATTTACGAAACTTATTGGGATCGAAATCAAAGGTGGACAAGTAAATGTTAGAGAGTTGGAATGAAGGAATGAATGAATGAATGAATGAAGGAATGAATGAAGGAATGAATGAAGGAAGGAATGAAGGTACAGGGATCCGAGTTCGGTTCGTTCGGGCGTGCATTGTTAGAGCTCTGGAATCGATTCGAGTCGGCGACATGCGGCAGACAGAGAGACAGCCGGGTTTGCTACATCACCGACAGACAGACGGACGGACAGACAGACAGACAGACAGACAGACAGTCAGACGGACAAGTAGAGAGAGAGAGAGAGTGAGTCGGCGACAGACGGGCTGGCAAGCAAGCAAGCAAGCAAGAAAGCTTGTGCTAGATAGCAGCAAACGAGCAACAAGGCAAGGTAGCAGGCAGGCATGCAGGCAGGTAGGCAAGCAAGCAAGCAGCTAGACAAGCAGGCACAGGGCAAGACAGGCAAGGTGAATGCAGGAGAAGGACGGAATAGTCAAGATGGTGGTGGTAGAGTGGGATTTGGGGGTGGTAGATGGTAGGCGGAGAGAAGGAAGGAGGAGGAGGAAGGTTGGCAGGTTCTCGTGTATTACTTCTAGCCCACAAACTACGCCTCCTTCAACCCCCCCCCCCCCCCCCTCCCCGCCTCCTTCTCGATATTACGTCTCTGATATCTTGCAGAAAGAGAGAAGAGAGAGAGAGAGAGAGAGTTACCTCGCTGAAATATCTTACGTAGAGCAGTCTAAACGTTTGCTATTCCAGCCGAGTGGAAATTCATTTAATTGCCTCGAAAGATCAAGAGCTCTTCTCTCTCTTTGGCCTGGGTCTCTCTTTCTCCTCTCCTCTCTTCTATTTTCCTCTCCTTTCTACTCTTCCTTTAGCTTCGATACCTTGCTTCTTCTTACCACCGCGATTCTTCTTTTTCTTTTTCTTTCCTTTTTCTCATCTCTTCCGTCTTCTTCTTGGAGAACTCGACGCTGCTTTTCCATAGCTCGTATGTGTCTTCTATTGCTATACATATGTATATCTTGTGTGTCTAGCATATATGTAACAAAATTGATATACATATACAGTTTCTGATCATCCCGGCGCCATTCTAGTTTTCATCCTCGGTTATGTTAAGAATCAGATCAGGAAAGAATATTACGATAGGAAAATATCGAGCTGAACGCGAACTTTCTTATTGCAATTGGGGTCAATCGTTCAACTAGAATATCATCTTTCTCTTTCCATTTCTATTTCTATTTCTATTTCTATTTATTCTCGTTTGCATGTGCGCCGCGCCAGTTCGTGCCCTTAATTTATAACAGTCTCGATTTTCGACTAACTAACTAATCCGCGTCAGTTAAACGATACTTTTCGAAAGTTATCTATTATGTATAGATATATTGTATAATAGTAGATGTTTATTTATGTATTTATGTACGTATTTTATGTATCTAACGTGCAATACCGAAAAGCAACTTGTAACATACAACACTACTCGTTGCATTATAACAGTCTGTCTTCGTACCGATGTTTCCCTCGTTATATACATATCAATTAAATTCATACAAATTGTTAATTATTTCAAACTAATATGAAATAAGCTTTTGTTCGATCGAATCGTTTGACAGATAGATAAATAGGTTATTTGGTTAAATTGATGGACATCAAATTTCAATTAAACAATTCCATTTTTCTTCATACGAAATTCTCTGTTATTTTATTTAACTTCTCTATAAAGATGAACCAATAATTAGTAATAGAAATTTGAATCCAATCGAGTGTTCGTTATCAATCGATCATTTTATTTTATATATATATATATATATGTATATGTGTATGTATGCATGCATGGAATGTAGGTCGCTTTTCGTATAGGGGAAAATATCAGGGCACAAATTGATATCTAAACATATTTTTTCATTTTTCAATAATGCGATATAAAACCATCGATAGTTAGAGTACCCAAATAATTTCACTGTTTTAACTTGCCCTAGTCTTCTTTACTTTTGTACTATGTCTGTACATGCGGGCGCCAGCTTGTCCTCGGGAATGAAGTCACGCGTCGTTTAAAAGTCAAAGAACGTTGTGGGAACTTAAGTATAGAGATCAAATTAAATCGATTTGAAAGGTGGAAGAACAAGAGAGAGAGAGAAAGAGGAGACTTCGTTGTAAGCGCGCGGTTAATAGGTTCTCCCTTTATCTTATCTTTCTCTTTTAATTTCCCCCTTTTGTGTCGAACAAATCAGCGAACGCCTCTCTTCCTTCTTTCCTTCTTTTTTCAACCACCCCCCTTTTTCTTTCTTTCTCTTTTCCTCTTTGTAATTTCGTCAAGTAGTAGTACTATTCGCTTCTCTTTCGTAAAAGGTAGAGATTTCTAAATAGCTCCTTGCTCGAAACAGCTTTGCAATCGGAAAGCTATAACACTCTTCTCTCTCTCTCTCTCTCTCTCTCTCTCTCTCTCTCTCTCTCTCTCTCTCATTCTCATTCTCTCTCTTATTCCCTCCTCCCACTTCCCACAATACTTTGGGCCAGAGAAGACGATGACGACAAGGGACTTGTATTATTTATACAAAGACTGTTATATGTATCGGAATCGCATGACAAAGTAAACGACAAAAGACGTCAATGCTTTAGCACCCTCTTAACGTACAATATATATTCGATAAAATGACTTTGAACGAAACGTACTAATTGGAATTCGCTTTATTATCGTTCATTCGCGGTAGAATCAAACGAGCTTTAGTCGTTCTCTCTGTTCGAACCAGAGTAAGTCCATTCCCACCTATATGTATGTGTGTGTTTGTGTGTATGTATGTATGTATCTATAGTCAGTCATTCCGTTTATTACCTTTTGCGTAAGTAAGAAGATATCTTTCCTCGTCGTTTGATAAAAGTAAGTAGAAACGCGACGTCTCATCCTTGTTTTTCTTTTTCTCTTCCCTCTTCCTCCTCCTCCTACTCCTCCTCCTTCTTCTTCTTCTTCTTCTTCCTCTTCTACAACTTGTTTCCCCTGATTAATCTCTTAAACTTTGAATTATTTATATCGGACATTTATATCGTTGGGAAAAATCAACGTTCTCTTTTTAAACGTTTCTACTCGTCTTTCAAAGGCTTATCCATTCTTTCGTATTTATTCGCGAATTAAAGGATAGAGAGAAAAAGTACACATGACTTTTCTTTGCTATTCCTTGATCCTGTGTTATATTGCTGCCGGTGCTGGTGCTGGTGCTTGTGCTGGTGCCTGATGTTGCTATTGCAATTGCAGTTGCTGCTTACGTCATCGTCTGCTTTTAACGATACGCATTTTGCTACGTCCACCTTTGATAGCCAACTTTATCGGTTTATATCCTGACACTTGAGTTTATCCAAAGCACGTTTCTATCCCTCCTTCCCTTCTTCCCCTTTCCCCCTTCAGTTCAAACAACCTTCATTTCTTCCTTTTCTATCTTACAAACGACAATGAGAAGAAACTCTCATTGTTTTAACTCTCCCTTCCTTTCATCGCAATATTCATTGGCTATCGTCCAAGATCGGTAAAGTTTTCTTATATCCGAAGAATATACCTACTCTATCTACTTACATACATACATACATACGTACATACATAGATAGATACTTAAATACATATACATATATATATATTTACATAAGTAGAGACGTTTACTTACAAGGGAGGAACATCGATCCGCGTCTGACGGAGTTGTCTGGTCTAGCCAAAATCTTGGCGAGAGAGTCTAGTTTACGATCGGTCAATTTGCCTAATGTTGGACTCGGAGAAAGTAGGTACTCGTAGAAGATCGTACAGGTAGAGGAGGGTTTAAACTATACACAGGTACATCTAACTAGCTAGCTAGCTAGTGAACGAGTGAACGAGCGAGAGTTAGACGACCACTAGAATCAGCATCAGTAGCAGCATCAGCAATAGGACTACCAACAGTAGCAGTAGCAGCAGCAGTAGTAGTCTGTAGCGGTCTATCGTTTTCACGTAATTTACGGTAGTACGGCATTAACCACAATACCCTGTCTCTGTCGTAATAGAACGGTTGGCTTCGCTCTGAACTGGGGTTAGGGATAAGAGAGATAGATAGATAGATAGATATATAGAGAGAGAAGGAAAGGGGGATGGAAAGGGGGATGGAAGAGGAACGGAAGGGTCGATCATCAACATCGACATCGTCGTCGTCCTTATGTTTAGGCTTGCAGAGCTTCGTTCTGAGCTACGTACTGAGCTTCGTACTGAGCTTCCTACCGGAGTTTCGTGCGTATTGCGTCCCAGTCAGAAGGATGCGGCTGCTGTGGGTGGGTGGTGGTGCTGCTACTGCTGCTGGTGGTGGTGGTGGTGGTGGTGATGGTGGTGGATGGGTTTGGATCGAGTGGGTGGTTAGGGACTAAATCCTCGTCGATGGGTGGCGCGCGGATGGCATTCTGTGGTCAGTTCAGTATGTGCCTATATGCCGCCATGTGTTATCGATTCGTAGGTCGGAGCCCTGTGTCCGTCCACTCCGTTCCCTACCAGACGTTGCTCTATTCTGCCTATTCCAAGCTATGCGAAAGATAAATCGGAATCTATCTATCTATCTATTTTTCTATCTTTCTCTCTCGTTTAGAAATTTCTTTTTATATACGACATCGTCGAGTATTATTTTCTTCAGGCAATGGACAGGCCAGTTTTATAAGAGATTTTTCAATGATAACTCTCTTACGAGAGTTACTTTTTGTTTCTTTTTTTTAAAGAGAATTTATTTAAGGAAAAAATTATACTAGTATATCTCTTAATTATGTGTTTTCATTATAGTTTGAATTTAAATATCGATTATAATTATTTCATTGATTGTTATATAATGAAAAAACATACAAAAATATACAAGAAATGTGTGTCATAATATGTTAAATATACGAAAATACCACAGTTTATTATTAGGTTAATCTTTCGAAAAGTCATATAAATAATATTGAATAAAAGAACTTTCACATAGGATACTGTTTCAGTCTAACGAGAGATTTTGAAGAGAACGGTATGTAGAATTAATACTTCGTGCTTTCAGACTGTAATACATATTTCCTTCGATTAATTAATAATCATTTAAGGTATATCGAACACACTCTAATGTACTCTATTAATATTTTTAATCGTTCGAACGTAAAATACAATTTGTTTTTTACGTTCCTAGCTCGGTATGATATGATGACTTTGAGTTGAAAATTGATTTCGAAATAATTGAATATTCAGCGAATTGTATATTAACGTAATTATTAAACAAACGTATTTTGTATTATTCTTACGCTAATGTATATTAAATCGATTCGATATTTTTTCTCTTACAAACGTAGGTAGTAGCGTCGTCGTCTTTTAGTTTCGGAAGTTAAAGCGCATTGGTAGAAAACCACGTTCGAAAAGTTAGGAAATCGTTTAAAGCGTCGCTACACCGTGAAGATCGGAACGATAAAAGGATTCTTTATTCTTTACGCTTCAGAAGATAGAATCCTCTCTCTCTCTCTTTCTCTCTCTCTCTCTTTCAGGGCATCGATAAAAAGAATATGAGTCACCTTCGTCGTTTTCGTATGGTTACCGCTTCTATATCTATCTATCTCTATCTCTCTCTCTTTTAGTGTTCGTGGTATAAGCACTTCACTGTATAATATAGGAAGAGCATCTCTCTCTCTCTCTCTCTCTCTCTCCCTCTCTTTCTCTTTGTTGCTTCAGTTAGCTGTTAGCTGTTAGCTGCTAGTGCTACTCCTTTAGGAATTACGTAAGCCACGTGAGAAATATTCAATATAGGAAGGAAGAACACGAGCTTGATACGAAATAGCTACACGCATCGACCGTGACACGAACACACGTACGCATGCACTGACGGACGCATGCATGCATGCACGCACGCACGTCCCGTGTGCGCAACTCGATTTTAACGCGTGATAAGACGTCTCTACTTTAATTGATAAATCGGGATACTCCATTAAGGTATAATAAAAGTAGTAGTAGTATGTACCTATATACGGATCTATTTACCCTCTTTACTCTCACCCCTTTTGGAATTCCACGTGCTTTTATCTATCCTTTTTCTTCTTCTTCCTCTTCCTCTTCCTCTTCGTTCCAGTTGGACGAACACGGAAGGAGAAGAAAAACAAGAACACAGGAATATTGCGTTTTGTTGTGTTCTGTGCGTGAGTGAATGAGTTTTTACGTGAGCAGGTTACCAAGGAAAATACTTTAGATTGAACAGGGAGAGAGAAAGAGAGAGAGAGAGAAAGAGATAAAAAGATGAATGGGAAGGGGTTATTGCGTGACGTATTTCTCTCTTTTATCCTGTGTGTGTATGCGTGCGAGAACTTTGCTTAGGTATTTACGGCTACACAACGCTTGTCGTCCATTTTTAAATACAATAAGGCGCAACAGTAAGCACACATATATATATATATATATAGTAGCATCACGTAGCAGCATGCGTATCCAGTGCGCTTATGCGACAGCCTCTGGTTGTTAGGTAACATAATTGCGAAACACGCGGTCCATCTTCGCAAGTGTAAACACAGTGTCTTTTAATGTAAACCATAGGAACAAGGCATGCAGTTTTTATCAATTACTTACGATCATTTTAATTTTTTGTTTACTTATATTCGCTATTCTCACGAATGTAATATGTATAACTCTGTTATTTTTTTATTGGAATTTCTTTTATTTATATATAATATATATTGATATAAATTTAAATTAGATTTGTAAATTTTTGCTAATAATTTCATATCAATATTTGTAATATTGTAATGATTATTTTCGTATGTATCTATGCAATGTTTTTTTTTTTATGTACAAAGTTTTTATAAACGTTCATCGAATAATTTATCAATTTGTATGATTTTTTTTTTTTTCTTTTCTTTTCTTTACTGAAAATAGAACGAAAAAATTGATCGATGTTTTTTATTCTTGGGATTCATCGAAGGTATTCGTTAATTATAATATCACGTCGAGAAGCACGCGACATCTTTTTTTTTTTTTTTTTTCGTTTCTTCATTGAAGTCGTCGTGCGTTTATAATTATCCTTTATGCTTAATTCATTGAAATGCTGATTTATTATTTAAGCGCGTGATGAATGTGTTAGAAGAAATATGAACGACGGGACGATTCGATGAGTTAACTATTCTCGTATAATTATTCTACAAATGATTGCTACAAACTACGTATTACGCACATATGTATGTTTAGATATAACGTAATTATTAGTCATCAATGATAGGGTTGCAATTATTTATCGTCGTTACTTTCAATACGATCTAAGAGGAATCGTTACAACTTTCTCGATACAAAGTTTTCTCCTCGTTCGTTCGTTCGTTCGTTGAACTAATAAGTTTTTACTTGTATGCAAGATATTCTTAAAGTTTATCAATTTATTTTCTTAATTGATCTCAAAAAAAAAAAAAAAAAAAATAAAATAAAATAAAAGAAAAGAAGAAATATGTATATTTTACAAACTTTATAGTGTATTTTTCGATAAATACGATTTTTTTAGGATTATCTTATCTTAACTTTATTTGAAAA
>NW_014569567.1:717293-719308 GCF_001313835.1 Polistes canadensis | reverse complement strand
TTTTTTTTTTTTTTCTTTTCTTCTTTTTATTCTACAACGATAAAGTAGGTTTTGTTCGAGATTTTTTACATCTTTTTCTTTGGTATTTAAGAGAAAATATCTCTCGACCGATACTTTCACAATTTCTAGACGATTATTATCGATATATATATTTGTAAATGTGTATACTTGCAAATGAGTACAGAATTTAACATAACTAACGAGTGAAAATCGTATTTTATGGATGACTCGGAATAATGTCGGTAGAGTCGTAAGACTTATGAGAAGTAATAGTAGAAAAAAAATATGGGGGTGGTAAAAACAAAAAATAAAAGAAAAAATAAGTAAAGAAAAAGTTGAGGAGAAGGGGGGAGGGAGAAGAGACCAGGCTTATTACAAAGTCGTTATTACCGATCGTAAAACATCGATGATAATAACGTTTGAGAAATTATCGTAAATTATCTTTTTGAAGTATGTAACTAATGTTCTTGGCAAAAGAAAGAGGTCGACCGAATGGCAAGTGTCTCGGTATTGTGCACCTTTTGTATCGCGATTTGAAAGAAGGCAAGAAGGGATGGATATATATGCATGCATGCATGCATGCATGCATATAACTCGTGTATCAATGATACAACTATTTATACATACGTTTGTGTTCGAGCGACCGAGTGAGTGAGTAAGTAAGTAAGTAAGTAAGTAAGTAAGTAAGTAGATGCATAAAAATAGATACAACACACTTGTATTTTCGCATTACGTATATACGTGTCTGAAATATATTTACGGTACTTTAAAACGTCTCGGTCAATTATATCTGAAAATTTATGATCTTTCCGAAAAACTGTTATTTAGATTTAAACGCGTTAAAGAAAACCCCGTTGATCCTCGACAATATCTAATTGTCCTCGTTAAAAAAGGAGAAAAAGAAAAGAAAAAGAAAAAGAAAAAGAAAAATGAATAAAAATGAAGAAGGAAATGATAAGAATAAAAGTAAGCGGAATAATAGGATGTCGCCTATAATTATCGTCGTACTTTTTGCTCTAGGTCTACTTTTAATGCCGCGTTCTGTCTATAATTATGCACTACGGCTGGAAACGGTTGAGAAAGATAGATATAAAGAGAAAGAGAGAGAGAGAGATTGGTTGAGCACCTGTTAAACGAGAGAGAGTGGAGAAAAAGTTACAGGATGATAACGAACGGTGGGAGTAGGAACAGGAACAGGATGAACAGTAGTGTTGGTGTTGGTATTGGTGTTGGTACTGGTGATGGTAGTGATGGTTTGGTCTATAGGTAAAACAGGCAGAATTACGGACCAGCCAGAAGAAGAGTCGTTAAATTTAACTCTGAACAGTCTGACGTGCAACGACGTGCGAGATGGCCGGACACCTGTTTGATCTTTTCTTTCTCGATACGTGTTTTCTCTCTCTCTCTCTCTCTCTCTCTCTCTATCTCTCTCTCTCTTTACCTATCTATCCATTTATCTCTCTGTTTCTCTCTACCTTTCTACGTACGCGTATTTTGTTCTGTTTTCTCGCGTTTATAAATCAAACGGCTACAGGTAATAGTAGTAGTAGTAGTAGTAGTAGTAGTAGTAGTAGTAGTGACGCGTTATCATCGTTCTTAACGGTAAACGAGGGATTTGTTATATTTCGACTACGCAGACTAAAATGAGATGGAAGGAAAAAAGGGGAAAAAAAAGAAAAGAAAAAAAAAAAAAAAAGGTTAAAAAAGAGCGAAGAACAAATTTCAAGAGTCGTTGTGGGAGTAGTGGCCCTAATGTCTGTTTCTATGGCGAGTAAATTGGTCGAGAATCTCTTTTCATCCTTGAAATTCGACGCTTTTCTATTTCACTCTCTCTCTCTCTCTCCCTCTTTTTGTGAATCTTTATAAGAAATTCGAATAGGAGGTAACTTTAGAATTAATTTCCCATATCTTCGAGAGATAGTTGACATAAATAGCATAAGGTATTATAAACGCGATGAATCGTACGCGTTATGGGAGAAGGAAAAGAAGAAAAAAAAAAAAGAAAAAAAAAAAAA
>NW_014569567.1:676034-717263 GCF_001313835.1 Polistes canadensis | reverse complement strand
CGTCGTTTCGATCATATCGCGAAATCGCGGGGCCCGCTTTGATTTTTTTTCCTCTTTTTTTTTTTTTGACTATTTTTCTTTTTTCTTTTTCAACGTTTCCAGGCAGACAGGAAGCTTAAAAATCCTCAACGGTGATTTTCAGATATTTTATTTCCACCGGACGCGTTCTCCTCCTTCTCTTCTTCACCCCCCCCCTTCCTCCTTCACCCCCGTCTTCCTTCCACTCTGTCTCTCTTTATCTCTTCTTTTGCATTCTCCTCTCTCTTTCTCTCTAACATCCCCTTCTCTATTTCTCCCTTCTACGCTCTTTTGGGTCCTCCTACTATATCCCCCACCCCTCCCCCGTTGCCCCGCTCTCTCTCTCTCTCTCTCTCTCTTAGTCTCTCATTCCACCTTTCCCTTCCTCCTCCACTCTTCTACTCGGCATACGGCGAGCGGGATACTGGATTAACAATGCATTAATTACGTTCCGTGGTACAATGCGAGGGTTGAATTTTCGAATTATACGCTAGCAGATTACTCGGATAAAATTCAGCCGTATGCGGGAATTTGCATACCATAATGATGGAATACCGCGGGACGTCGTTCTTTCTCCGTTTCTCTCCCCTCTCTTTCTCTACGATGTACTACTCTATAATAATAGTAAGTATATGTACCTTGGAAAACACGAACGTTTTGCGGCTTACATTAAATTTAAACGACTGCCGAAGAATGATCATCGAACAATAAAATTACACTCTCGTACTAATTTATTCTTTACTTTCTTTTTTATTTTATTTGTCTTTTTTTTTTTTTTTTTTTTTTTTTTTTTTTTTTTTTTTAACTCATTTTATTTCTATATTTTATTGTTGTTCGTTGCCCGTGCATTTAAAAATCTATGTTAATTGATTGGATTTGAAAATTTGATGGGCATATACTTGAAACTCGGAAAGAACGTTTGAAATTTTTTTTCTTTTTTTCATTCTCTCTCTCTCTCTCTCTCTCGTTTTTTTTTCTTTTCTTTTTTTTTTGATCTGTCTGTCTCTCTCTCTTAGTCATTTGTGTCGATCGAAAAAGTAACAGGAAGTCGTTATCCATGCTATCGTGTGTAATTAAAGTACATTTACGTTACCAATTATGCGAGCTCGAAACGAACCGGCGGCGGGGTTGTTTTATCTCGCGTGTTTAATTGGCGCGTCCTTGATATGGGCTTTGCATTTTGGTTTTTGTTTTTGTTTTTGTTTCCTCTTTCTTTTGTTGCAGTTTCTTTCTTTTTCTTTTTTTTTCTTTTTTTTTTCGTTAAACCCTTTTTTTCTTTCACATTTATGTATATATATATATATTTTTTTTTTTGTTTTTCTTTTCCCTTTTTTTTTTTTTCATTGGTTATTTTTCATATTTCGCGGTTTATCCTTTTTAATGAGAATACAACTTTTTTTTCAAACCAAAATGAAATTTATCGAGCGTAAATCGACGATGCATTATTTTTCATGCCGACCAATTTTATTCGGATATTTTTTATTTCTTTTTCTTTTTTTATTTTATTGTTTTTGTTTTATCAACAAAATTTATTTCCATACTAAATATATAAATATATAATATTTATGTAAATATACACAGGGGGGGGGGGAATACGTCGACGAATTTACCAACATTTGTTGGATCGAATGTAAAAAAAAAAAAAAAAAAAGGGATACCTATACGTATCGTACGCGTTTTAATTAACGAATGATTTCTTATCGAAATAAAATCCAAATAATAAACAAACAAAATCAAAAATACGTACTCCTTCTCGTACTTTAGTTCATCTAATCGAATCCAATCGAAATTTTTCATCCTTCTTTTTCTTTTTATCTTACAATCTTGATACCTTTTACTACTTCTTCTTGGATAGAATTTTGGCGATAAAGTGAGGAAGAATAAGTAAGTAAGTAAGTAAGTAAGTAAGAATTGGAAAGAGGAATATCGTAAGGGTTGGCACGTACATCTGACAATCTCCTTCGGTCTTACCTTGGATTATTTCGCCTTTTGAGAAGAGAGTTCAGAGTCTTTGGATTGTTCTCTCGAGATGGGTATCGCGATACCACCCAGTGGTAGTGATGTTGGTGGTGGTTATGTTGGTGGTGGTGGTGTTGCTAGTGGTAGTGGTGGTCCTACTCTTTCTTTTCCCTATCGTCTTTATCGCGATGCAAAGATGATGAAGAAAAAGTGGAAAAGAATCGGTGACTTCACGAAAAGAAGAAGAACAAGAATAAGAAAAAGATGAAGAAGAAGAAGAAGAAGAAGAATCGATATCGTCGAGCAACGTTCCAAGTACCTTCGTTGTTCCCTAACTCTTCCCTTTTCCTCTTATTCATAAAAAAAAGAGAGAGAGAATGATAGTGCAAGAGTGATATGGAAAAAGGAAGGGGAGGGGGCGAAGTAACTATGGGAGCGATCGAGAAAAATAAAGAAAGAAAGAGTGAATCTTTGCGTGTGTTTGTCAATGCGCTTGCGCACACGCGCACAAAAAGAAAGAAAAAACGAGCAAGCAAGCAAGCAAGTAAGGAAGGAAGGAAGGGGGTTTGTAAAGGGTTTGTGAGGGGTTGTGGGAAGAGGGGAAGGGCTGCGAGCGAGCAACAGCCGGTGCTCTTTTGTTTTCTAGGACAAGAGGGTGGCTTCGTTGGCTCCGAATCGTCGCTCGGTAGTCTAGATAGTGGAGTAGACACGCCAATCCCTGTGCTTCTTCTTGGATAACAGAGAAAAAGATAGATAGATAGATAGATAGATAGATAGATAGATAGGTAGATGGATAGATAGAAGCTGCGTCACTTGAAGTTTCTTTTACGAAGCTAAAAACCAAAGTTCATCTCATCAACTTGTTTTTTCTTTTAGTCTTATTGGGTTCATTTTCCGCAAATCATTTTATATATATATATATATTTTTTTTGTTTTGTTTGTTTTCAATTGTAATTGCTTATTTTTTATTTGAACATCGGTCTCGTTCTCATTCGCCATCGTTTTTCGTTGCAATGCAAAAGCACAACGAAAAGTTCCCTGTGAATTCTAGATAAGAACTGTAATAAACACTTTTTGAGACTTTTGCGAATTGGTTTAATTCCTTGCCCTTAGTTTTCCTTTTATTCGACGATTGTGTGTGTAGATTTAATATCGTTAAAGAAGTTTTGATAAGAGAAAATTGAAAGAAAAGGGACTACTAATAGTAAAGACGATGTAATATCGTGATACGAGTTTTTAACGTTTGGCAAAAACCAATTTTCTTATTTCCGTATAACCAAATATAAAATAATGTTAAGAAAATACATATATGGTTTTATGAATAATATCTTTAATTTTAACGCTCGTTCTATACTTCAGGTGACATAATTTACAATAACTTTGAGTAACGTAATTGGTAATAGTTTATGAAAAAAAAAAGAAAAAAAAAATCAAATATACTTTAATCAAAAAATAACGTATTGTACGAAAAAAAATCTAACCGTATAATAATATAGTACTTATAGTAGATTGAAAAATTGATGTCAATTGTATATGACATGGGGTTTTGTAAATCTTTTGGAAAACAACTCTATCATCAAGTAAGTCGAGTAAAATAGTGGGTGCGAGATAGGCAATAGTTTTTTATCGTTATAACAAAAAAAAAAGTTACGGCCGCGAAAGCCAACGAAATGTTTCTAGCATTGTATGCCTCGCTACGCAGCTATATTTCCGTATGCTATATTCTACATTCGTTTGTGTATGTGTATATTTATATATATATATATATATATGTGTCTAACTCTGTCGAGAGATGGGTATGGTATAATGAGTGCATTGTTCTCAGAAACTATAGTCGTATTGTCGCCACCCTTTTGCTTTTTTTTCTCTTTCCCTTTCTCTTTCTCTCTCTCTCTCTCTCTCTCTTTCTCTGTCTCTTTCTCTTTCTCTCTTTCTCACTCACTCAAGTTCGCGTTCCTTTTATCCCTTTTGTGTTTTCTTTTTAGATTCGTTCTTCTTTATTTTTCTTCTCTTCTTCTTTATCATCATCATCTTCTTCTTCTTCTTCTTCTTCTTTGTCTTTTTCTTTTCCTTTTGCTACGTATACCCTTCTTCCACTGTTTTCTGCTCGACGAATCATCTTGAATTTTCCGTATGCTCGACTTCATTCTTTATCATCTCTTTCGTTTTTTGTTTTTTAATTTTCTTTTATTTTTTTTTTTATATTTTCCCAATCTTTTGTAACGTTCTCTCTCACTTTTTCTCATATATACTTTTTTTTCTTCTTCTATTTCTGGTAGAAAAAGAAAAAAAAAGAAATAAAAAAGATCGGCAAGAAAACATCGACGATCTATTATTGTCAAATTTTTATAAATATTAACTTTGTAGCAACAAATATATAAAATATAAAATATAATTTAACAAATGGAGTAGTAGTTGAAAGATTATGTTTGAGTAAACAAGCAAACAAGTCAGAAACTATCGAAAGTGGTGGTGATGGTGGTCGTGGTTGGTGGTGGTGGTTGGTGGTGGTGATGGTTAGGTGAGAGGTTACGTGAAAAAGATATAAAAGAGAATAAGAAAAAGAGAGAAGGTGGTTGAGAAGATCCAAAGCTCTCCAGAGATAAGATCTGAGAACGTTAGAATAAGAAGAAACGGGAAGGAAAATCGTAGGAAAGAAAACGATACGACTCTCTCGACACATTTCAAAGTGTGTGATACCTTCTTATTCACCAAATTCGCTGACTGTTTTTTTTTTCCTTTTTTTTTTATACGGGGGACGATATAAGAAAAAGATAAAAAGAGAAAGAAAAAGAAAGAGAGGGAGATAGGTTTATATAAAATTACGTGTAGCTAAGAGAAACAATGAATTGGATATATTCATTAAACCAATGACGATGGCTAGTTTCAGTTAGGTACAATCAATAGCATTACTAGGAGACTATTATACTAGTTGCTACAGGCTACAATAGTGGATCATTAGGAAGAGGAATAATGCTGTAGTAAGATCAATTCCGTTCCCCGAGGTTAGCCGCTCGATGGTTTTCAATAGATCCGTCCTGTTACCACATTATGAATATACCTATACGCGTTGTTCGGATTATTCCAAGTACATGTGTCGATATATTACATTGCATTGTTATATATATGTATATGTTCGGGAGTTACTTTGTGAAATTCGTTGATTCGTAAAGTGAGCAAATAAAAAAATGCAGAATTATATATAATACTTCAAATTTTAATTAATTCGTATATATAAATTCGTTATTTTTTAAAATACTAATATAGTTTTAGTAAATAATATATAATTCTTTTTTATACGTTCACATCTATACGTGTATATTATATATTTAATAGCGTAGTTAATTAGGATATAACTTATGTATTATATTTTTATATGATAAGGATAAGAATTCTATGTAAAATTGTTTACGTAATTACTATAGAAAAAAAGTCGCGACAGTTACTGATTTTCGATCATCGTTAAAACTTTGACTGTATCTCTACGTAAATCTCGGGTATATACGTCATTTCTTTGAATTATCGACAATAACAATATTTTTCAGTAAAAGTCGGATCATTTGTATACTTCTTGTAAGAACGTTAATCGGTTGTTGTATTTCGTACTGTTAACACGTGTTTCTTATTCATGAGTGGAATTTTACGATATTTCAAGTATGTATATTTATGCATATGCATGTTTAATATCAAATTTATATGTTTCGGTATAATATAAAATACATATTAATATAATATAATATATATATATATATATATATATATATATATACACACACACGCGTTATTCTTAAAAAGATTGATATTACCAATAACTTCGTATACTTATTCTATCTTGTTTTTTTTTTATCTCGCTCGTCTTTAGCGAATTTCATCCAGCTCCCTTCACTTACAAATTTGGATCATTTCAAAAAGTTTCGATATTCAAGATGGTAATGTTAAAGTTGAACGATCAGGCCGAATCGGTTGCCATGAAAACAGTAATTACGTTGGAAGCGCATTTCTTCGTAAGGGAAGTAAGAGTAAGTAAGTAAGTAAAGTAAGGTCTGATCTCTTCTTTTCAAAGTTTCTTATTCAGTAGCGGAGTTAGCGTTTTTATCTCGTTATCTAGATAACCCGTTTCATAAAGACGAAACCTATCTACCCCTCACTGTCCCCCCACTCCCCACACCCCCGTGCTTGGCCGGGTTTATACAATGTCGTCGTTAATTCTTTCGTTATTTCCGTCCGAAAAAAAAGCTTTTTCAAGCTTCGATGACACCTTTCCTTTTCTTCTTTTTTTTCCCTCTTTCTCCCTTCGATGTTGGATTATTCAAAGGGTTAATAAAAAGAGAGAGAGAGAGAGAAAAAAAGAAAATCATTTAAAAGATAGTTAAAGTATTATCGCAGTCTACGGTAATAATATACGAGAAATATAGTAATGGGGGTATATGTATAGAAATGCAAAAGCTTGGAAAGAGAAACGAAACGAAACGAAACGAAACGACGGTGTGCGGTGTGCATTAAAGCGACAGCTTACTAATAGCATCGTTCGAGGGGGTTAATGTGGATTCATAATGGGGGCTTACGCGCGATTTACCGTTTTCCTACCTTCTTACGAGATAATTCGCTTTTCGTAGCCGTCCTACCTACGAAAAGGGCCGTCTCTCCTACTTCGATTCTCTGCTTTTGTGAATATATATGTATAGATAGATATACGTAATAGGGTGTACCATTCCAATGCAATTTCACTTGTCTTTGATAATTTATAGTCTTATCGAAAAGAGACATAAATTTTTGTTCATTCGTAAAAGTATTATATTACATATACGTATATATATATATTTGAAATAAAGATACACGTTAGTATAAATTGGATAAACTTTTCTTTCTTTTATCATTTAGATATGCTCGAATCAACCCTTAAATATTTCTTACTTATTGTGATATGTATTTATTGGTTTTTCTCTAAAAATTAAGTACCGATTTATAAATGTAATTCATATGCATACAGAAATAATATATATTATTATATTTATATAAAAAATAAATATAATATTATTGTATTACGAATTATTAGCTTTGATAATATTACTTTTCGTTCGAATAATATATAAATCAAATTTGAATTTATTCATATATATGTATTTTATTTTAATAAAAATGTATTAGAATATTTATCTATTTATAAATCGTCACGAACTTTCTTTTCGATAATATATATATATATATATAGTTTTGGGTTCAGACGAATTTATTATTTTTCTCGTCTAATAGTAGATCCATTTTACTTCTATCTCATTGAATAAGAACGAGATTCTTATGATAAAGATGTAATATTGTCGCGACTTAATACGATCGTTTCGATGGATGAAAGACTGTTAACGGTATCAGGAAGGAAGTTGTTCCCTGCTGGTATACAACACAATGGGAAACTATAGTGAAACGATTTGGTCTATAAATTATCTACTATTCTCTGTGGAAGAAGTCATACCCACCGAAGAGTTGAAGTTTGTCGTTCGTAGTCGTAGTCGTCGTCGTCAACGTTTATACGAAACTTTCTACTTTTCTAGAATTCCTAGGAGACATAAGCGTCTCACGTTTCAAGGTCTTTTTTTATTCTTATTAAATTACATCTTTTTTCTTTTTTTTTTATTTTTTTTCAATGAACATTGTTTTTTTTTTTTTTTTGTTTTTTTTTTTTTTTTAGAACAACGACCAAAAATTCGATGACGATGTTAAGAAAGAAAAAAATAACTTATACGAATGGAAAAAAAAAAAAAGAACCGACTACTTATTAGGAATCACATTGTTTTATAAATTTTAATCATTTTATTTTCCTTTCTCCCCATTTTAAATATCGATGATAGTCTCTTATCTAACGATAGATTATAATTTTTTGTTTTTATTTTTATTAAAATACATATTGTTATAAACATTTGTTCGAGATATATCGAATGAAAAGGTTGCGACATCTGTTAATTGTAGTCGTACTAGTTTCAACCTTCTTTCCTTTGAATTCACGACAGATGTCATTGTATGCGTTACTTTCATGCATATAGAATGTCATTCAGATAAATAATGTTGATAAAATAATATAATAAAAAGATAAGTACTAATTAGTAGAAACTTAACACGCGTCAGGAAATTTTTATGGTTTACTATCGTTGCAAATGCAATGCACGGATGGGATCTTGGTTTCTAAGGGTTTATCTTTTTATGAATAGGAAATTGCATTTATCGATTTTCAAATTATATAATTATATATAATTTATAAACACAAAATATAAAAAAAAAGGAAATAATATATATATCAATAAAATGAACGTACAGTTTTTATTAGAGATTAGATATACGATGAAATAGTAGTAGTAATAGTAGTAGTAGGTAGATATTTGATTATGCGAGGGGAAGGTAGAATCGAAGCCGTTGGGTTCGAGGCGAATATATTTTTCTTCTTTTTTTTTTTTTTTCTCTCTTTTCCTTTTACTAAAGCTACGCGAAAGGGAGAGAGAGAACCAACCAGATCGTGTTTCGCGAGTCCTTCGTCGAGGTTTCACATTACCTTTGCGATTTTCTTTAGGACAGAGCCAACCACCGGCCGACGACCAACCGATCGACAATCTTTTTTAACTCATTTTACAACGAAAATAATGCATATATACATCTATTCCTATTCCCAATCCAATGGTGCCACTTTTTTTTCTTTTAGATCATTCGAAAAGCGTAGACAAAAGTTAGACAAAGAATCGAGAAATTAATGCGAAAATTTAAAAAAAATTATTAAGTGGGATCTCTAACGTAATAAATAAATGAAACGTTTTAATATATATCGAAGATGGTTTTTATAAAATAAAATAAAAAAATAAATATTAGAGATCGCGTGTTAGACACAGACAGTACACACATATTTCGCGACTTTATTATTTTTATCTTCGTTTATTTCATTCAATCTCGAAAGTAATAGTTGACCTGGCACGTTTAGCGTCGATTTAAATTAGTTTCCTCTTCGTGATATCTCGTAGAAAGAGAAAAAAGAAAAAAATAGAAGGAAACGGTCAGAAAGTGGCGACTGAGAAGCGACAGAGAAGCACGCCCGCTACTTTTCATAGATCAGCAACGTTCATTGGCAGAATCGGTGGTAGCAGAAATCAGTTTGAGTTTTCCTATTGGTTGTTCTACTATCGAGTAGCTCTCGGTACTGCGATTCTGGCAAATATCCAATAGTTTTTGGTAAAAAGAATAAAAGATAAGAAAAAAAAAAATAGAAGAAAGAAAGAAAGAAAGAAAAATAGAAAAAGTAAGAAAGAGAATCTATCCCTTTTTTTTCTCTTTCTCTTTCTCTCTTTCACTCTAATCTCGATCGGTCATTGCTAGATCAACCTTTCGCAGAGTTGTTTGAAATTCGTTAAGAATAAAAGGACTAGAAGGGAATCAGCCATCCCTACATAGTCTTGTTACCTTCTCATCGTTCATGATAGACGCGTGCACCTATTAAATTCCTCTTTTTTTTCTCTATCTATCTATCTATTTATCTATCTATCTATCTATCTTTGTTCCTCTCATTTTTGTTTACTGCGTGCTAACCGAGATATGATAGATCGATCGATCAGCTCTGTTATTTCTGCATTATCTACACTTATATATATAATTCTTATTTCAAGGGAAAAAAATTCATTCTACGGTTACCTCAAATCGAATAGAAAAAAATAGAAAAGAAATGAAACAAAGTGAAATACGATAAAAGGTTTTCATTTCTTTTGCATATTCAACAATTTCGTGGATCTATTTAAAGTCTTCATCATCATTATCTTCTTCTTCTTCTTCTTCTATTTTTTGGGTTTTGTTGTTCACGATCTTCAATATTCTCGAGAATGCGCGAAATTGGTTAAATTTTTGAAACCCGTTCAAATTTCGTCTCGTATCTTTATTTCTCTCTCTTTCTTTCTCTTTCTTTCTTTCTTCCCCCTCTCTCTTTAACATTCGTTCGCTCACTCGCTTGCATACTCATTCTTGTTGAGAAACTCGAGACTCGGTAAAACGTATACTAATCACTTAATGGAAAGCCTTTTGAAGAACGGTGCTTGCTACTGGCTGCAACTCCTCTACTTTCGTCCCAAAACGAGTTTACGCGCTCGTTCCAAAGTTTTCCTTTTCGCTGTTACCACAAGGAGAAAGATATGCAGTTTGCTAACTGAATTAATTAGTAACCGAGCCTGGTTCAAGTAGAAGTCATTTCATTTGCCAATTACTTTTTTACACTTCCGATATTCGAGAATCTGCTTTTTTTTTTTTTCTTAATATGATTTAATATATATTTTTTTTCTTTACGTTCTCCTTCTTCTATGGTTTTCTCATTTTTTAATGTTTTTTTTTTTTTTTTTAGCATCTCGTTCTTTTACTTTATTCCATTCGTAATTCGTTAATCTCATTGTTGTAGGAGAATGAAAAGGAAAAAAAATAAAGAGAAAGAAAGGTTCGTGCTCATAAAATTTCGGAAAGCTTCGATCAATAACCATTACCGAGCTTGCTGTCTTCTTGAACGGCACGTTATTTTTCCTCTCGTATTATCGTGTTTTTATCGTATCTTTCTTTCTTTCTTTCTTTCTTTCTATCTTTTAGGTATTGTTTTCCTTTGGTCAAGCAATACAGATTTTTCATTAATATTTCATCCTTTTAACAGCAAGAGGATTATCATCCGTCTCTCATTTTATTTTTGAATTTATATCAAATAATAATAATATTCGAAAACGTTTTAACGAGCATTAATAATTAGATATTATAAAGCAGGTATCGAATTAATTAGGTATAATCGAACGAAAACAAAACTAACTTGATTAAGATTGTTACATAATTGGATATGATTATTGATGGAACAAAGTATTACGTTCTAGTTGTATACCATTGTTAATTAATCTAACTCACTTTCGTAAACTTTTTACAAAGACGTTAAAAATGCGGCCAAGTTGCATCGGCCGAATGAACGAGCCGAGGAAAAAGAAATAAGGAAAAAGGAACAAAAAAATAAAGAGAGAGAAAGAAAGAGATACTCGGTAGGTAGTAACAGCTACTGTGGAAAATCGTTTTCTTAAGGAAGGAAGGAAGGAAAGGAATGGAAAGGAATGAGAATTCTTGTGTTGGTACGATTAGCAAAGTTCGTATGGAGTATTTATTCGTTTGCATTACACAAGATATTTCAAGTTTACTCACAGAACTTGATATAAATCGGTTCTCTAACAAAATACTTCGGTTTACTCGATGTTACTACTTTTCTACCACTTCTTTTTTTTTTTTCTTTTTTTTTTTCTTTCTTTTCAGTAGATTTTTTTCTTCTTCTTTTACCAATCTCTCTCTCTCTCTCTTTCTCTTTCTGTCTCTCTATTTTTCTATCATGGAAAAGTCCAACGAGGATATAAAGTTATAATGGCATGCCACGAAACTTAATTCAAGATCATTTGACAAACTCGCGGAAGGAAAATCCATTTGATGGGTTATGAAGAAAATCAAGGACTCAAAAAGGAGTGAGTGAGTAAGAGAGAGAGAGAGAGAGAGAGAGAGAGAGAGAGAGGGAGAGGGAGTACGGAAAATTCATATCGTTAGTTAGTCAGAGTTTCAACGACTATTAGCAAGTCTCTCTATCGAATTCGTGATTACCCCAACGATATATGCATCTACCTATTTCGAGGACATGAAATTTGCTCATATACGTTATACCAATTTTGTTATCGTTAATGTCGATCTTTCGATTGCGCATATTTATATCATACGAACGAAAATATTAACGAGTCCCCCGTGTGAGATCTTTCTCTATCTCACTTTAGTAATTATTCTTTGTCATACGCACCATTTGCGTCGTCGTCGTCGTCGTTAATTTCGACCACCGCGATAGGACTATTCCAAATATTTTTTAACATCTGTTTAATTTTTTCTTCGTTAGTTGAAAAAAAAAGAAAAAGAACAAAAAAAGAATGATTTTACAGTTCGGTTGTTATGTTCATTGTTTCTCCCGTCTCCACCCTGTATATCTGATGATCTTTCGAAAAATATAAAAAATGATTCTCGATTCTTCGGAAGAATGTCGTAATCGTTGTCTGTGTGCGTGCGTGCGTCGTGGGAACATGAAAAAGTAGCACGAGACAGGATAATCTACGCTTAGGCCCTTTGACCTTCGATGTCCACCACATTTTGTCGATAAAAAATTTGGCGAAGGGACGAGATCGGAAAAAGAAGAGCATGGGCCGTATTTCCATCGAGAGTTCCAAACCCTCGGAGCTTTCCTCCCTTCCCCTTTCCCTCTCTTCTCTTCTCTTCTCTTCTAACTCATCCCTTCCCTTCCCTTCTATTTTTCGTTCGTTCGCTCACTTGCTATCTCACTTACTCTCATTGTGAAACTTCTCGGACAACATAAACCGTTCGATCGGATTAAAATAGAAACACAGGGTCGTATTTTAGATCGGTCATGGTGGTGGTGGTACTGTGCTCTTATGGGACCTGGAGTTTCTCGCGAAAAGGGCCGAAGATGGATGCTAGGAGCTTACCGCGAAACGTACCTATTACCATTACTATTAATGCCGTTACATCTACTTATACATACATGCACACACACTTATATATATAGATATATATGTATATAGATAAATAGGTAGATAGAGATAGAGATAGAGTTATACCGATGTTGGTTAGGTGCACCTTTATCGCGTGCGCGCAAGGACGATGTACGAGAGCACCTAAAAGGACCCATGGGTTTACCAAGTAGACCGTGGTTAAGATGAAAGACCACCTGTCTCGTCCTCTTGCAACGTTAGATACCCTACTCGAAGGAACACTGGTGCTTCTACCTTCTTCTTCTTCTTCTTCTTCTTCTTCTTCTTCTTCTTCTTCTTCTTCTTCGTCTTCGTCCCTTTTCCTAGCTCACCGTAAAGTACCACCACCAATCGTTTCCAACGTTAAAACAAATTAAAAGAAGAATCACAGACGAATGAATGGAATAAACACACACTAAAACAAACAAACACGTTCGTTGTTACCTTTCATATCGAATCATAGGTAAAAAAAATTAATTTGAAATTGTACGCCAAACGTTGCCAATTTTAATACGTTATTATTTTATTATTTTAAATAATAACAAAAGAAATTGAAATATATTCATCATTTGTAACGTACTAGATTCGTATAAAATGATCGTATCTATAAATTTATTAATCGATATTGGTAACGTTATTAGCGTTATTCACGTTAGGCTGAACTTAGTCTCGAATTCGAATTAGTCCACTAGCTTGGGCGTTGTACGAAATTAATCGTCCGTGTAATCCTTCCGCGAACGGTCCCTAGAGTGTCCGAGATCAATTTTCGTCTCCAATTATCCGAACAAGAAACGTATGGGTCCGAGTGTGTTCATACATCAAGATGTATTATTATCAGTAGTATTGTTTATATTATCGTTATACTTCTATATATATATATTACAATTCTATATTATTATTATTATAATTTATTACAATTTGATCAATTGATATTATAAATAAAATTCGCGAATGAAATGTTTTTTCTTTCTTTTTATTTCTTATTATTAAATGTCTTTATTAAAGATTTTTATACTAACCGTAAACCAAGGTAACTAACGAGACACAGGCAGGGTCTTGAAAGTAGGAAAACGAGCAAGCCAAAGCTATTTCGTGGCTTACTAGCTTGCCGTCGTGTTTAATAGAAACGCCGTTGGACGAAGGAGAATTTCTAACGGCCGGTTTTCTCCCTAACATCTCTTACCATTTCCTCAACACCGATACGTTTCGTGGTTGTAACCACGAAACTTGTGTGAAATAGAGATAGAGGTGGATAGGATAGATAGATAGGGGTATATATGGGATAGAAAGAGATAGGGAACGTAAGTTTCGGCAAACGCCGAGACGGCAGATTTATTTGCTCGTATTACGCTTTTTCCTCCCCTCTTCTTCTTCTTCTTCTACTTCTACTTCTACTTCTACTTCTTCTTACCCTTTAGCTCCTCTCTCTAACCTTTCTAACCGAACCGCAAATTAAATCGGACACGTTTTGCAAAATTCGAGTTTCGTAGAAGGGCAGCGGGGAGATAAGGAAGGATGGAAGGAAGGAAAGGAGGAAAGTAGATAGCTAGGTTGGAAAGGAAAGGAAAGGAAAAGGAAAAGGAAAAGGAAGGAAGGTTGAAGCCGCTGCCACGTTGTTGCGAAACTTTCTCGTTTCTCGTTCACCGATGTTAGAAGCATGCTGCTGTTGCTGCTTCTGCTTCTACTTCTGTTGCTGGATATATAATCTGGGTTTCTTCCGTGAGCTACTTCTTACCCGTCTACCTTGTGTCGTAGAAGTGTGAGCGAATGAGTGAGAAATAGAATGAGAGAGTGAAAGAAGGTATAAGGGTTAAGGCTGAAGGTGTGGTATGGTGAGGTGAAGAGAAGAGAAGAGGGGACTTTGAGGGTGGAACGTTTTATCGGGGCGACGTTCGTGTCTCCGTGCACTGTACGAAGCTAAATCCGATTAACTTCTAAGGCGCTGCGAAGGTCGATACTGTTATACGTTGATACGATACAGGCGGACTTCTTCTTCTATGGAGAAGAGAGAAGCTTCTAGGACAAACGAGATCGTCGTCGTACTTTATATATATACATATATCTTTCTTTATTTCTTTATCTTTTATTTTCTCTCTTTCCTTCTCTCTTTTTATATTTTTTTTTTTTTTTATATTCCCTTCTCGTTTACTTACTCGATGCACTTGCATTGAAATTCCTTGTTAAGAATCCTATAATAAAATACGTAATATATTTGACAAAATATCTGTATATATATAATATTTACATTTCTCTAGTGTAATATTGGTGGATAGAAAATGTTCTTTAATTAAATCGCGTGTAAATTTTATCGAATCGTTTAAAGGTATTCTTGTAGAAATTATTAGAGAATATGTCACGAGATTAGACACACACACACACACACACACATATATACGCGCACACAGAGAGACATATACGCTTCTCGGGTGCGGTGGTAGCATAATATTACTCGGTGACGTATCGTCATGGACGATTAATTTCGATCTTATCGAGAGTTTAAGCGTCCGTCCGTAGAAATTCAAGGATTCTCATGCATCCGGCAATACTCTTCTCTTTCTAGACATGACTGATTTAAACCGTCCCATCTTCCGGCAATCTTGCTCGTTCCGTTTTCCTCTTCTTCTTTTTCTATCACCCTTTACTCCTCACTTCTCTCTTTCTCTCTCTTCGGTGCACTCGTTTTCTATATACATCTTTCTCTATCTTTCTATCTATCTATCTATCTATCTATCTATCTATTTTTTTTCTTACTCAACTCGCCCACCGGTTAGAGTACCGTCCATTGTTTCTCTGTACCTTTACGTTAGCAGAGGTAAATATATGTATATAATATATATATATATATATATACTCGCGTAGAACATAGTTGAGTCTCTTTCGTGATACGAGTCGAGCACAAATCGTTGAGTAGATAGGAGATAAAAAAAAAGAAGAGAGAGAGAGAGAGAGAAAAGATGCACCACGTCTGTTTTATTATAATACAAACGGAGAAAAAAAAGATACAAGTATTTTTCTCTCTTTCTATTTGTCTTTCTTATCCTCTTCGTCACCTTTATCGAGAACAACGCGTTGGATAGTAAAAAACGTGCGAGAGGGAGAGGGAAAGGGTGATATAAAAATGTAAAGATAGGTGGAGGGGGCGTGGTGGGCGAGATGGAGAAAAAAATCTAGCTGTTTGTTTTTTTGTGTGTTTTGTTTTATCTCTCTTACAAGAAGTATATTTTCAAGAGAGGGAGAGCATCCCCCTTACGTAATCATAGGACGAAAATTGAGAGAAGAAAGTGTAGGGATAGGGAAAAAAAATTCTATGCTCTTTTCGTATCCCTTTCTTTCTTTATCTTCTTTATCTTCTTCGTTTTCTTCCTTTACACCACAGCTCGTATTATTGGTGGAGATATATAAGAGTCACGTTGGTCTCATTACTTTCTTTCTTTCTTTTTTTCTTGTAGTCTATCTCTCTCTCTCTTTCTCTCTTTCTTTCTTTCTCTCAGTGAAATAGAAAGAAATAGGAGAGAAAAAAAGGGTACGACGGTGCGTAGAATTTTGGCGTATTGGTACAAGACCTTAATTTCCGGGAATCCACACTTTCAGAGTGTCGGCGTGGTGTATCACAACGAAGAAAAACCATTGGTGGCGGGGTAAAGTCTTTTTCCCGAGGTGTGTCTACGAACTGCCAGTGAACTTTTCTTTTCTTTTTTTTTTTTTTCTTTTCTCTCCGACATCTTTTTCCAGCGTTTCCTTTCTTTGTGAAGGTTCTACCTTCTTATCCTTTTGCGGGGAACAACGGAGAAAGGATTCTTCGAAGGAAGGAGATGCACGAAAAGAGAAGAGAAGAGAAGAGTAGAGAAGAGAGAGGGAGAGAGGGAAAGGAAGAAGGGAGAAGTAAAGGGATATTTTATTACCAGAGAAGTGAGAACCACCTTGGCTTTTGGTCTAAGAAGAATAGGAATGGATAGCTTGCTACGTACTATAATTCTTAATTTGAACGATTAGACGTACCTACGTAACCTACTCTCATTGATATATACTATCTTTCTCTCTCTCTTTTTATTTTTATTCCTTCTTGCATTCTCAAATGACAATATTTTTCATTAACAGAAGAAACAAGCTTTCGTTTTGTTCAACACATCGAATGGAAAAATTCATATTTTATATTACAATTAATTTATTATATATAATATAATTTTTCTATTTTAAGATATAAAAATTGTTATCGCGAATTATCGAATCGCGAAAGTGTTTATAACTTTGAAACAAGATCCAATGGGATAAATGTGTTTAAATGAACTTTTTTTTTTTTTTCTTCATTGCTATCGTGTTACCAATTTACTCCGAGAATTAAGGTACCACGTAATATAAAACAAGCCCCGTTAAATATACATACAGGTATATAACAGCTGTTTTATTTTTCTATTAAAAGGGAATTTAGATTACTTTGTAGTTGGTATTGTAAAGCCCAGAGTAGGTAGAAAATTCTACACGTGTATAAATTTGGCAATGTAATGCCGTTACTTGTATTAGTAGTAGAATATCTACGATCGTATGGGGTGTACTTTTAAATCCTAGGTAGGTAGTTTTTTATTGACTTCCGAAAGGATATTCATGGGAATCGTTTAACGAAATTTAACGGGGAGGAGAAGAGAAGAGAGGAGGGGCCTAGCAAGTATACGTTGGAGTTAAGTAATAAAAGTGGTGGTATTGGTACGGGGATACCATTGCTACCGAATGGAAATTCGAAACTGCAAGGTGCAACTGTGACGGGCACTTCTCACGATCATGGCCAAGAACCGGGACCGAAGTAAAATCCTTTTTTCGATAATAGCTCTTTCTCGTGATCTCTTGGAATGCTTTAAACGTATTTTTTTTCTCCCTTTCTCTTTATTTTGTTTTTTCTTTTTGTCCAACTGTGTTCTTGCTGTCGTAGATCCTTCCGTATATGCAAGTTCACGATACTACGATCCGATATCGTGGAATATCTTGGCATTTACATTTCTTACTTCGAGTTGCTTTCTCTTTCTCTTTCTCTCTCTCTTTCTCTTCGGTCAAAGTCTTGAGAAAGAGACCAGACATTTCCCTTTGCCTTTTCCCTGGGAATCCTTTCGTTCAAGGGTCGACCTCTTCTTCTTCTTCTTCTTCTTCTTCTTCTCCCCTTTTTTCCTCCACCCTTTCTACACTATTTTATTTTCTTCCTCGGTCGTTAAAATAATACGAATTTATATGTATATTCAAACGTTTAATATAATATTATATTTCTATTTAAGACGGGGATTATATTTCATATCGCTATTTTAATTTAAACGGGAATATTTGAAATAATGACAATTGTTGGAGTAATATTATTCATGACATTTATTTGTTTTTCGATATAAAAATAAATTATGCTCGTTTCTTTTTAAGTTTATTGAAAAAGAGTACAAGAAAGAAAAAAAGAAAATTTAACAAGTTAGTCGATTTTTATTGTTAAAACGGGTCGTATTATAATCATTTCATCAACTGCGAAATGACAGAGTTATCAATCGAATAGATATAATTAACGTTTGTCGTTTAATTCACATGATTATTTCAGAATCTACGATTTATCTATCCAATTCTCGTAAGGTTTCCACGATGAGAGGAGAGAGAGAGAATCCTATACATAAACGAATTGTTTCGAATCGCTCGCTAATACCATTTATGATTCATTAGCTATCATTTTCGAGGGATAATTAAGTTTAATGAACGTACTGTACGATGTACATATTCGATGAATAAGCCAATCTCAAATTATCTCGCTCTTTTCTTCTACATTAACTAATACTTATCGCGCATTTAATAAATTACATTATTATTTCAAAATAATAATAATAATAATAATAATAATAATATTTAATATTCCAGAGTTACATCATTTTTAATAGTTTCATAATTTATATATTTTCTGCATAAACAAAACAACAAAAATTTCTTAATTTGACATTTACAAGAAAATATTAATTAATAGAATATGTTAGAGTACGAATACTATAATCGATTTACCGTAAGTGTCTCTCATAGATACACATTTACGTAGGAATACACGATCATCATCATCCGTATAACTGGGTTCTAGCAATATTCCTGTTATTGCTATTGCTGCGGTTGTTGTTCTTGTTGCTGTTGTTGCTGCTGCTGTTACTGTTGGTGTAGTCTCGTATCATATCGTATAATCTTTTCATTCACTGTCCAAGAAATAAGGAAGTAACGTAATACCTAATAACGAACACCCGGGCAACATATCCAATATTACATTTTCACGTTCTCGCTTAGGAATAATTGTTAAATGATATTTACAGAGTAGCTAGCTAGCTAGCTAGCTAGCTCGGAACGGAATTCTGACTATATACCTTATTATATCCCTCGGCGCAAAGGGCATTTATTCTCTGTCCTGGGCTTTTCCAACCAACAGTATCAACACCAATGATATTTGCATCGGTATTAGTAATAGTAGTAGTAGTAATGTAGTAGTAATGTAGTAGTAGGTATAGGATCGTCTGCGAAGGGGGTTTGCGATCGTTAAAACGAACGACTTGAATACGGAACGAGCGAGTATTATCCGCGTTTCTTTCCGCAAATTCTTTTGTCCTCTCGTTGGTTCGAACATCGGAAACGATCGTATTCAGAACTACTACGAACGAATGAACGAACGAAAGAACGAACGAATGGATGGATAGATGGATGGAACGAAAGGGAGCATGAAGAAGGTGTGCTGTGTTCAAGGGGGATGAACGTTGTGGGTGGGGGGCAGGAGGTGGCGGAGTTCAAGGGGTGTGTAGGAGAAGAGAGGTCGATGAGGTGACGCGAAATAATTCAGAGCGGAATTTTACAAAGTTTCGAAGGACGATCCCACAACGTGGGAGCGAGTGAGAGAGAAGGGGGAGGGGTAGGGGGAGAAGGGCAAGAGAGGAGAGGCTCGTTCTGTAACTTTTTGGCTTGGAGTTGGGTCGACGTGCTCGACGGACTTAATTAAAAATTAAACGAGCCCTCTGGGAGCGTCGCGACCGCCGAAATTTGCCGTCGCTCAGTGCCATAAAGCCGTAGGATTGCTCGTAGGATCGTTGCTTGCCGTTTCACAATGACACTCTCTCTCTCTCTTACTCTCTCTCTCTCTCTCTCTCTCTGTGTTTTCTCTCTCATTTCTTTTTTTTCTTTTTTTTTTTTTTTGTTTCCTTTGCACAGACATACAGCCTATCCATTTCCATCTACCCCGTACGAATTGTTATTCCGTTCGGAAAACTAAACCCTCCCGTATCGTCGACGTTGAAAAATTTTCTCTAAAGTCTCTTCTTTATTTCATTCTGTTATTTTTTTTTTTTTTTTCGTACTCTCTCTCTCTCCCTCCTTTCCTAGTTCTACTCTTATTCTACTTCTATTCGTTTCTCCTCATCTCGCATCTCATCTCGAGAAGAGCACATCGGCTCGTTGTAACGTTTTATAAAACGTTAATTGTAAGTGTTATTTGAAATTATTCGTCGAAAATTGATTCCCGTGCGTTGTACGAGATCCCATGCTCGAACAGGTAGCACGTTGTCGTTCGCACGAGTCTCTATAAAACATCGAAGAGGATTTGGGTGTGGGTGGGTGTTGGTAGTGATAGTGGTAGTGGTGATGGGGTTGGGGGACCGGGCCGTAGGAGAAATTTCTCCTCTTCTCTTCTCTTCTCTTCTCTTCTCTTCTATTCTTTTCTCTTTGTCGAACGGATTACGAATTTAATAATATCATAGGTTTGAGCGAGTATCGGCGTACACATTCGTAATCTCTTTTTCTAATGTTCCAAATCGTATTATCGATCATTTTATTCTCTCGTAATTTTCTATCCGATGGAAGGGCAACAACAACAACAACATCCCTACGATCGTATTCCTTTAATCCTTGTTTGTTCTACATTCATTATTTTATATATATAAAATAATACAAATAACGAGAGAGAGAGAGATAGATAGATAGTAGTTCAGAGTAGAGTGTGTGTGTGTGAGAGAGAGAGAAGACAAATAGAGTAGTACAGAGAGATTAAATTTTAACGAACGATCGTTTTCTCGCAAAACTCTTGTAATTAAATGGTGGTCCGATCGTGTAGCAGGAAGTAGAAATGGGGGGAGGGAAAAGGAATCGTCGTCGTCGTCGTCGTCGTCGTCGTCGTAAGGGCGAGGAAGAAACATTCGAAATATTCGAAATATTCTCTGGCAAGAACTCGTCGAGTATTGGGAGGGGGCAGGAGGGGCCGGGGGGCGTGCTTGCGGTCGTAAGAATTCCAAGGGTAGCCGAGGTAACACGGTGGGGGGAAGCTTTTCTTCGCGAGCTTCCAAGAACGACGATGAGGACGAATAAGAAGAAGTAGAAGAAGAAGTAGAAGAGAAAATGAAAGAAGAAGAAGAAGAAGATGCCTCTTTGCAAATGAATGACCCATTTATTCAGGATTCCTATCTATTCGCTAGACTCGAGTTGCGAGACCAGCTTGGAAAAGCATCAGGAGGTGTAGGAGGAGGTGTAGGAGGAGGTGTAGGAGGAGGAGGAGGGAGGATAAGGATAAGGTGCTGGGATAAGAAGAGATGGTTAAAGGGAAAGGGTAAGGGAAAGGGAGAGATTACCCTGCGGAAATCCGTCCTCACCGAATACCCGGACTTCCGCACGCGGCTACAAAGCAAACGTTAAACAGAGGCCGAGCTTTTCACCTCCGGGCGATCGAGCGTGGTATTTTTTTTCGTTTTGTTCTCGTTTTTCTCTTCCCTCTTTCTACTATATCCCACCAGCACTGCCATCAGTACCAACCAACACCGACACTACTACCAACACCCCTCGCATTCCTGTTTCGCCCTCGTGCCTGGTATTTTTTTTTTTTATTTCTTTCTTTTCTTTCACTCGTCGATCATGGAAAATACGTTGGGCGAAGAAAAACTATATATTATTTTTTTCCTTTCTCTTGTATCATTTGTTGTTATTATTATTATTATTATTGTTATTTGTTTTCGTTTTATATTCTCTTTTCTTTTTTTACGTACGATTCCGTTCGATGCATTTCCATCAAAGGTCGCGTATCTTTTTTTCTTTTTTGGGTTCTTATTCATCTTATTCTTCCTGTTAGATTTTTGTACGTAATCTTCTTCTGTGAGAGAAGAAAAATAGAATCAAATTTGAAATTTACATTTCGTAGTGTCGCGTTAATCGATTCGATCGATGATGTATTTTTTATGGGGGAGGAGCAGGTGGATTCTTTTACACTATCGTGAAAATAGAAAAAGATTTCAAACGACATATTACTGGTAGCTTCGTTATTAAATGTTTCATTTTTTTTTTTGCCTTCTTTCTTTCTTTCTTTCTGATAATAATAGCGATCGTCTTGATAATTTATACCGTATCTCCTAGAAAATTTTCACGAAATTTACAACGTCGGTAGTTTCTCAAATGAGGTCCTTTGAAAAGTGGCACGAAAGCATCCATTATAAATAGAAAGGAATTTTACGTTGGAAGGTTGGGATTCCCCGTTGTATTACGACGATTCGTCGTCATAGTCGTCGTCATCGTTGTCTCTCTTTCAAACGAGACGAAAATTAGAGAACAGTTCCCGTCACGCTCCCCTCCACCACCCCCCCTCCCATTCCTATTTGTTTTTTTTAATTATTTTTTTTCTTTGCCCCTGTTTTATTTTTTTATTTTTTATTTTTTTTTTTAGTTCCCTTTAATTGAGATTCTTTAACAAAATATCTCTCTAACGCGAAGTTCATTACTTTTCTCGTTCAACATAATGAGCAACCGTGAGTTAGTACGAGTGCAAATTTTATTCGTGGTCATTACGCCAGTTATGAATTTTACAAATATGTGTTTCGTCCTTTTAAATTTATCTCTCTATTTAATTATCAAAAAAAGGACAGGAAAAAAATAAAAAGAGAGGAAAAAAATACAAATGGAGAAAGAAGTAGAAAAATTTCGCGAATAATAATAAAAAAAAAAGAAAAAAAAAACAAAAAAAAATGGATATCATAATTTTCACGGCACTGTTAACGTTATGTCTAATTAAAAAAAAAAAAAAATAATAAAAACGAAAAAAAAAGGGCAAAACAAAAATTAACTCACATTATTCTTATTTCGTAACATAAAATTTGATCGATCGCTAACAATATATAAGTTCATTGTCATTGAATTTATCGTTGAGAGAAGAAGAAGAAGAAGAAAGGACTTTTCTTTTCTTTTTCTTTTTTGGTTAGTTCTTGATAAAGTTTTTTATCGATGGAAGACGATGACGTCGGGGCATTTCCACAGACGTCGTGCAATCGATAGTAAAGTAAGTACTTACTAGGTTTGGCCAAAGAAGGCTTCCCTTTCGCTTCGCGAGTAGACGTCGTCGTTCGGTTACGATTCTGTCGAAGGTGGGGTGTGTGTTCGTTGGTTGGAAAAGGGGTGAAAGTGGGATGGAAAAAAATGTGTGAACGATTGTCTCCGAGACAAATGGCACTCCTCTTTTGTTCGTCCAGCCGCTACTCGAGGTGATCTCGTTCTCCTCATCCTATCTATTTATGTGTGTATATGTGTGCGTGTATAAATGCATATACATAGACTCCTCGTATCAAACCAGCACTACTACTACTACTACCTATCTACCTACCTACCACTACTATAAAAATTCTAGGTACTATTCTMCCTGCCGATGTTTTTATCTTCCTTTATCTTTCTCTATCTTTTTCTACGGTATTATTCTTTCCTTCTGTTGGACGTTGGGCCACCCCGTTGGCGATGGTGGTGGTGGTGGTGGTGGTGGTGGTGGTGGTGATCGGGGCGTCGAGAGGTACTCGCCGGAATCAAATTTCCGTGAGATGTCCTCGTAGAACAAAAGGCAAGGAACTTCGAAAAGGTTTGTTTTAAGCCGGGATCCTTTTGTTGACGCTGACGTTTCTACCGATGCCTAGCAGCTACTTCTTCTTCCTTCTACTTCTACTTCTATTTCTTTTTCTTTTTTCCTTTCTTCTTTTCTTCCTTTCTTTCTTTCTTCTTTTCCTCCCTTTTATTTCTACCATACTGAATAAGTATGGTGAGAGCGAGTGAGGTGTACTCAAGTAAAGACGTGCCCCCCAACCCACCCCGCCCCGTCCCTACTTTTACTACTTACTTTTTGTATGTTTTTATCCGATTACGAGCGTGAATATATATTCCGGTTTTTTTTTTTTATTATATATTTCTGTCTCGCGTGGTAGGAGGACGTGTTTTACATCGGCAAATATATCTGTCAACTTAAAAGTTCCATGAGAGTTTTTATTGGCAAAGGTGTATTTTTTATCTACGTGTAACGAGAATCATCCTGTCCCTCTCCCAAGAGAATCTTCTTGGTTCATTATAAATTTGATCTTAAAACAAATAATACACGATGTGTTATTTTATATGTTTTTAAAAAAGAAAAAGAAAAAAACAAAAGGAAATGAATTATGAACGAGGAGACACTTGAGTTCGATCATTTATTATTTGACGATTTCGATAAACCAACCGATGCACGTTCGATCGTACGGGAAAAGAAGAAAGCAAGAGAAAAAAAGGAAAGAAAAGAAAAGAAAAAGAAAAAAAGAAAAAAGAAAAAGGAAAAAAAAAAAATAAAAGGTAAATCGAGGAGAAACGACTTGTTATTAAATTTTCAGAAGATGTCGACTGCATTTACGCGCGAAAGGCTACTTGTTTTCCAAGCACTCGGTTCTTTCAGTTGGCGAACGTGAATACTGCATCAGTTTCCGTCTTGGTCGAAACGCGAGACACTTTCGGTTGGAACAGTAAACTCGATACGTTTGTAAGAAACTGTTCTTCCTAGTTTTAAACTAAAAGAACCGTGGAAAGAAATTTCCGGGTTAGGATTCTCCTATGTGCCGTGAAGTTTCTTTTATATATGTATGTGTGTATGTATGTGTGGTGCTCAGTAGGTAGGTGGATGTACGTGTGCGTCTATCTCTTGGATCTAAGTAATCGTCTTTTTTAGTGGGGTGGGGGGTGGGGGAGTTTCCCCGAGAAAAATAAGGCTAAGTAACTCCTAGTAGTTTTTCGTCTCTCCTGTTTTTTTTTTTTTTTCTATTTTTTATCTATTTTTTTTAATCCGGAATTTAATTAATCGTTCGTTCGTTCGTTCGTTCGTTCGTTCGATTATTTGTTTCTTTTTATTTTTTTCAAGTTATTAAAAATTGTAAAGGGAATTTATTCGTTCGGTAGGAGAGGATGAGGAACAACATAAAAGAATTGATTATCTTTTTTACAACAGGATACTTAAACAATATATACAAATTAGACAGTATCCTTATCAAACTTGTAGAAGAAAACTCGAAGATTGCTAGCACGAAAATTCATATTGAAACTCTCCTCATTGTTTTCGGGCTAAAACTTTCGACATTGATCGTTGGAAACTTTGAAGATTAGTTAGATACGATCGTCTCGAAGCAAAATGGTCATTTTAAAGAATAAGAAAAAGAATGAAAAAAAAAGAAAAAAAGAAAAAAAGAGAAAAAGAACAATCGCGAAGTAAACGTTAGAGAAAGAAGAAATTATTAAAAATAATATTAAATGTATTTAACAAATTGGGAAATAGTTTTTGGTAAAATTTTGTTATGAGAGATAGAAAAACAAAAGAGAAGAAGAAAAATTACAACACGTAGATTATTTTTGATTGTAGATTATTTCCGAAAATAATCACACATACTTACTTATTTGTTACGAGTTCGCGTTAGGAATAATACTAGATGACTGATCGTTATTCTTTTGTTTTTTCTCCGTGGTCCGTTTTAAAGCTCAAGGACGAAAGATACGTCTGTAAAAAACAAAAAAAAAAAAGTTCCCCTCGACGATGACGTCATTGGTTCGAGGGTTGGTAGCTAGCTAGCTAGCCTAGCTACAGGGTTTTGTAGGACGAATAGAGTCGTCCGTTGCAGTTGCAGTTGCAGTTTGCGATTCGTATTAGCAGATACTACACGCTTGAATTTCTGCGTTGCATCACGAGTGTCTCTGCTGTCTCCTATCTATCTCTATTTCTACTTTATCCACATTGCAAAACGTAGTATAAGCGTTGAAAGGAAGAGAAATACAAAAAAATAGAAAAAGAAAGAGAAGAGAACGAGGATGAGGATGAGTATGAGGAGTAGGAGTAGGATGAGAATTAGGATGAAAACGAAACGAAACGAAAGGAAAGGAAACGAAACGAAACGAAACGGAATGATACGAAACGTTTCATTCGCCGTTGGGATTTAGAAGGTTTATGTCGCCTCGAGAAGAAGAGATCTTCGTGTTCACTGTCTCCGAAGGACTCTCTCTCTCTCACTCTTTCTCTCACTCTGCTCGCTTATCCTCGAATGCGAGAGACAAGAAGAGATAAAGAGAGACGAGAGGTGGGAGGGGGGAATAGGTGGGGAAATGGGGAGGAGGAGGAGGAAAGCCAAGCTAAATGCCGGCCGAGCGAGTTATCTATTTTTAATGGCTCTTAATAACAAGGCCGTACGTCTGTCCTCTGTCTCGTTGGTAAAGCTTCATGCTTCTCTGTACATCCATGCCACCTTTTCTTCTTTTTCTATTTCTACTTTTATTTTCTTTCCTTTCTTTCTATTTTTTCTTTTCTTTTTTTTCTTTTCCTTTGTTTGTTTTTTTTTTACTTTTACTTTTACTTTTCTTCTATGTTCTCTCTTACTCTCTTAGCCTATCCAAACGGGACAGGTGAGGAAGGGGGTTGCCGTTTCCGATTATAATCATCTCTACCGGGTGTACTTTCTTACTGAATTCAAGAAGTAGGTAGTTGGTTATATGTTTCCTATCGAAAGATCGATTATCCCTTAGGCTATACTTCCTCTCTCTCTCTCTTTCTTTATTTCTTTCTTTCTCTTTCTTAAGCAAGTAAAAGGGAAGTCTTCTTCTTCTTCTTCTTCACTTCTATCGAACGATTATCCCCCCAAAAGCGATTAATCTTCGTAAGCTTTCACCTAGAATTAGAATCTCGGGGACAACGGGATTAAAAGTTTCTCCTACCACCACCCCCGTTCTTCTTCTTCTTATTCTTCTTTTTTTAAAACCACTTTTTTTTTTTTTTTTTTTTTTTTTTTTCATTCTCTCTTTCTCATTCACTCACTTTCTTTAACAGCTTTGATCGCTAGTTCAAGAGTGTTTACCGATTAAAATACCTTCTTCTTCTTCTTCTTCTTTTTCTTTCTTTTTATTTTTTCCTTTTTTTTTTTTACGAGACTTTGATTTTTTACTCAAGTCAATTTGCACCGAGCTAATACTACCATCCTAATCAACTATGTATCTTCTAATCTTCAATATACGTACATAAAATAATACACACACACACATATATATATATATAGGATATATTCTTCCATAGAAATTCGACGACTAGAAATTCTATTTCGTTTCCGTATAACCGTCGACGAGTGGTCGCGAGTAATTTCGCGGGAGGAGCACGTACAATGCACCTACATACACATACAAACATATATACATAACTTTATGTATGCACGTACGAGAAGAGAAGAAGAGTAGGAAATACGTTGTCGATTTAAGTCGAGACTACGAGTTTCGCGAAATTCGTGGGAAAGATAGAAGGAGATGTCGAGATGGGGTGGCTGGAGGGGGGAGGATGGGGGAGGAGAGGATCTCCTGAGAGAGCAAAAGGAGGAGCCAGGGAATCGGGTCACGGTTCGGGTCGGCACCGGGTTAAAACAAAGAAACGCAATTTTGCCACTGCGCATCGCGATATTCACGATCGTAAATTCAAACTCGACGAGAGATGGTTCTTGTTGCTGTTGCTGTTGTTGCAGCAAGCGTGTGTGTGTCTCGAATTCTTCGAAATATAGTAAAAGTTTTTCCCTTTTCTTTTTTTCTTCTTTTTTTTTTTTTATTTTCCCCTCGAATATTTGCGTGTATAGGTAAGAGAAAGAGAAAAATGTAAGGTGGGCAAAGGTTTACTTTCCAATCAGATTCGAGACACCACTTTTAGAAATGTTTGAAAAACGTATCTTCCTGAAAAGACCCTAAAATAAAGAATACTACTTCATTTTGACGTTTTTCTTGTTACAGAGTAAGAGGTTTATTTTATTCCTATATCGGTTGTCATTGGCTCGTTCGATTTTACTCATATTTTTAAACGTTCGTGTATGCATTTATGTATATATCTATGTATCTATGTATATGTGTATGTATTGCTATCGAAATAATCGATTTTGAGCAGCTCGAGTCCACGTTTATGGAGCAACCGAAAAGACCGCATGGCGGTAGTATAGCGTGACATTTAAATCTCGATTCTCTCTAAAGGGATCTAACCGATAATAAAATAAATTCCAATTTGTTGGCTTAATAATGGATACTATGGGGATAAAAAAAAATGTCTGCTGTTGTTGTTGCTGTTGTTGTTGTTGTTAATGCAGTCGTTGGCATAACGAGTTTTCGTTTCACGACATAGTTGATTCGATAAAATGTATGCAGAATATATATATATATATACACGCGTATGTATATACTTAAATTCAATTGAGTGGGAATAAAGTTTTTTTCTTGCGAATCTGAAACTCACATTAGGGTTAAAGGCCACCTTTTCGAGAAAACTTTTAATCATTCGTCGAACAATTTATATAGTAGAGAAAGTTAAACTTCACCATACGAGGCCAAATATTATTTCCTTATCGTCAATTTTCTTTTTCGTAGTAAAGTAATAGTTTGAGAAAGATAACGAAATCCGATATGTTCGTTTGAATGGAAAGAGTTAACAAACTCGTCTTCCTTCTCTCTCTCTCTCTCTCTCTCTCTCTCTCTCTCTCTCTCTCTCTCTCTCTCTTTCTCTTACTCACTCTGTTTTTTTTTTTTCCTGTAACGACAAGGGTATTTTCGCAAATGGCTTACGATCGGCAAATCGATCGATCATCGTGAGTCAATGCTTTTCGTGGTTGGTACTCGAAAGAAACTCGAGCTCTTCTACACTCCCTCAGATCGTAATGGGTTTTTCTTCTCGGGGACATACAATGGATATTATACGCGAGAAAGAGATAGATAGAGTTAGTAAAAGTGTATATATATATATATGTATGTGTATATATAAAAGAGGAACGTGTTACCTACAATCGACGATTTCGAGCTTGGAAAGTGATATAGTCGAACGTAAACGCGAATTTAAGTGTCGAGAGACTACTCGACCGGTGATCGTAACTACTCGACGATTTAATTACGAGTGCGATAGATTAAGCCCCTATATATATATATATATATTGAGTATATATATACTATTACTCAAAATAAAAGAGAAAGGGAAAAGAATTCGTGTAGTAAATTAAGACGAAGGAAGACTGCATCCTTTCGTGTTGCATGCTTCTTCAAGGTCTTATTTTACATAAATACGTCTCGTAAGGAGGATTAACATTATTTACTTGAGAAACAAAGAGCGAGAGAGAGAGAGAGTGAGAGAATTTCTTCATAACTTGAAAGTCTTCGACTGGGGTGAGTGTATAGCAAGCCAGTTCGTTGTAAAAAAAAATAATGTTCTTGGTATATATATATATATTGGATTGAGATATCCGATTAACTGGTAAAGTCTTTCATATTCAAGTTAGTCACATAGTTCTTCATTCAAGAGAGAGAGATAACTCGTGTTATTTAAAGTTAAAATATGTCAGATCGAATAAAAAGGATACAAAATATATTTCTATCGTATAAAATAAAAAAAAAAGGATAAAGTATAAACTAAAGAAAAGAAATGTCTCGTGTGATATAAAGTAAGAAGATACGCATAACGATGCGAAGTAGTCGCGTTAACATGAGAACTAAGGATAGGAGGGGTTGGGTTGGGGGGTTATACTATTCGCTAAGAAATTCCTTGGGTTTCATTAATTTCGTCGTGACTGTATCGCGACGCGGATGAACGATATTGGGATTTGGACATGAGAAAGAGAGAGAAAGAGAGATGGTGGTAGGGATTGGGATAGAAGAAAGAAAGCAAGCAAACGGAGGGAAGAGGAGGAGTAAGGAATAACAGCAGCGGTAGCAGTAGCAGTAGCATCTCGAAAAAGAGCATCGATCATTTACTCTGACACAAGTGGGATGTGAGTGAATGAGTGAGTGAGTGAGTCGTACGTCGAGTAGTAGTTTTGCTATCCCGACTTTGTCCCTGTCATCTGTTTGCCATTTTTAAATCGTTAACACTTTTATTTAAAAAAAACAAAAAATCTTCGAGATAGTTTTAGTTTTAACCGATGAGTAAGTTTTGTACTATATATATTCGTTTGAAAAATTTCACTCGTGGTCAGAAATAACGCGATAAATTTTTGAAAAGAGTTTTTATTAGTTGGCTACTTTTAGGGACACCCCGTGTATCGAAAGAGTATGTATGTGTGTGTGTCAGAATGAGAAAGAGAAAGAGAAGGAAGGAAGGAAGAGTGCGTTGGCGCGCACAGCAACGTGGGCCCGTGCGGACAAACCGGTCTGGAGACGACTATCCTCTTGGACCGGACTCTGGGCCTGAAGGAGTCGTCGACTCGTGACCTTCGAACAGAGCTAAACCGCTTCTCGAGCTCTGCTGCGCTGCTGCTATGCAGTTACCACGCGATATCGTGCTGCCCCCTTCGAAGCTTCGACCATTTCTTCACTCTTCTTTATTTCTTTCCTTTCCTTTCCTTTCCTTCTTTCCTTTCTTTCTTTCTTTCTTCATCTTTCTCTCTATCTCTCTCTCTGTCTTTGTCTTCACGTTCTACTTTACGAAGTTACGTTCTCTTCTAAGAATATCTTCGAGCTAAGGCTATGATCATATCGAACGAAAAAGTAGGGGAGGGATCGATCTTCCACAAGGATTCATCTTCTTAGATGAAACTCGTTCCTTTTCTTTTTTTTTTTTTTTTTTTTTTTCAAAAGCTTCAATCCTTTCTTTCTCTCTCCCTCTCTTTGTTTCTAGATAATGATTGGGAAAGTAAGTGGATGGTAAAAAGAAAAGAGAAAAAAATAGGATATATACGAGTCATCTAATTTGGCAAATTGTTATTAACTCCATCGATTATTTGATGTAATAATTTTGGCTTCCATTATTTAAGGACATTTATTTTTAATATGTACATTTTTTTCTTTTTTTTATATTAAAGTGATCGAGAGTGTGTGGTCCGTTATTAAAAATTTTGTTAACTAATTCTTTTAAATGATGATAATTAATATTTTGATCGAATGAATATGTGTGAAGGTTTTTTTTTTCTTTTTATTATTATTATATAAATGAATGATTTAATAAAACACATTGTTAATGTATTATATATACATTTTGATTCGAATTATATTGAAGAATGAAAATGATCTAATAACCAAGAGCTATTTTCAGTCTACGTTAACACATCATCATACGCAGTATCATAGTAAAATACATAAACGATAAACTTCAAAACGTTCTAGAACGTACTGATCAAGCAAACATATACACAGTGTGCAAATAATTTCGTAGCATCTACTTAACCCCTACGATCTTCCTATGTATACATATTTATATAGATATACATACCTTAAAATAGCTATCGCGTATTGGGGGGAAAAAAAAGAAAGAAAGAAAGAAAGAAAAAGAAAAAAAAAGAAATAGACATCAATTACCAGCCTGATTTGAAAGAACCTATCGACCATATATCCCTTTTTTTCTTTTTTTCTTTTTCGATAATGATCAACGCTCTCTTCGAGCAATACGAAATCAGGAAAATCCTATGGTTCGCGATTTCAATCGCGATTTCGGACAATCGAAAGCTTCGAAGGAAAAGAAGAGAAAGATTTCTAAAAGCTTTGGGAAAAATTGTTCGGTTTGCGCTTCGTCGACGAACACTCATCATCATCATCATTATTCGGTTGGATCGGGATACGGTTTACCTTTTCCAATCATTTTCAAAATCGTTTGCTGCTTTTATTTCTTTTTTTTCTTTTCCTGCAATACGATATTATTACGTAGCGAAATTCGAAACGATAAATAATTAAGAAAATTGTGAAACATATTAGAAAAAGAAAAAAAGATTACATTTTTCTGTTTCTTCGTACAGTGTTTTTTATTTATTATCTTACAAAAAAAAATTCTAATAACACGAATATATAAAAGATAATATAAATAATATCCATATTATACTCGTTAACACATTATCTTTCGTTATACGTGAACGAATATATTTTGTTGTACATTATCATTTAATATATACTTTTAAACTAAAAATAAATTTATCTTCATATTTTACATTTTGAAAACTTAATTACGTTAGATCATGTGTTAAATATTAATTAAGAAAAATATAATAATATAATATAGAAAACGTTTGTTAATAATCATAATCATAATAATAATAATAATAATAATAATTGTTGGAATAAAAGGGGAGAATAAATATCGTTCGGACGGGTCGGATGATTTCGCAAAGAATTCAAAAGGCAACGCGGTTAAAGAAGAAGAGAAGAATAAGAGAGAGAAAGAGAGGCCTTTAGCATTTTTCACGATGGCCGATGGTGCCCTCGTGCGCTCGTGCGCGCGCGCGCGCGCACTCCTGGTACCCAGTGGGAGGACCGGTTTTATAGTGGCTTAAATCCTGTTATGCCCGCGCGTGTAAGCGGCTTGCTTTCACGAACAAACCTCGAACGATGTGTGCCCGGCTTGTTGCGTCTCTCTTACACACCTATCCAAGTATTATATATATAAATGAACCTATATAAAAATTACATATACATATTACTCAAATATATGTGTGTGCGTTTGTATAGACGTAACGCCTGCGCAAAGAACGAAACGAAACGAAACGAAACGAAACTTTCCAAGTGGAGACGAGTTTACGAATGAAGAAGAAGAAGAAGAAGAAGAAGAATGAGAATGAGAAGTAGAAGGAGGTGGGGGAGGAGGAAAAGAAAAGAGAGAGAGGGGAGGGAAAAAAAGAGTTAAAGAAAGAGGAAGAAGAAAAATGGGACTTTGGCGGATGTTATTATATCGGCATGTCGTAAAGTGCCCGATGGGCGGTGACCAGTACGTAAAAAAAAAAGGAGAAAAAAAAAACGAAAGAGTGAGAGAGCGAGCAGGAGGAAAAAAGGAATGAAAAAAAAAAAGGAAAAAGAAAAAAAAAAAGCCAGAAAAAAGTTTCTCCCTCGTCGATAACGACCCATTGTCCTCCGATAGAGGGATGAATTCCCCGTGAAAAGGAAAGGTTTACGAGCGGGGTTTGGCTCGTCCAGGCAAATTCCTGTGCAGGCTTGAATTTTCGTCGCACCCACCCCCCTCCCCCTGCCCACTCCTACCGCCCCCAAACCTCCCATCCACCTCTCTCTCACTCTCTCTCTCTCTCTCTCTATCGTGTTTTCTTTCGATGGAAGGATTTACGGAGACAGTTTATGTACGCGGATTGGGGAGATACAACTTATGTACATACTGAAAAATGTGTTTTCCTTTTCAGTTTTTGTTCGTACCGAATAGAACGTAGATAATATAAAGAAAAAAGTGATCACGTGTTTGGGGGAATGGAAGGATGATCGTAGAGATGGATAGTTTAATAATAATAATAATAATAATAATAATCAAATGAATCGGTTAGTTATAGTTTGATATTTTATTCTGAAAGATTCGTCAGTTGGCGTGTGACACACTTCAAAGGAAATATAGTACGTTACATATGTACGCAAATGATCCGTGATAGAAGTAGGAGGAGAAGGATGAGGAAGAGGAGGAGGAGGAGGAGAAGATCGTTGAGGAAGTTGAGAGGAAAGGGGGTGACGGAAGACGTGGTTGTTAGCGTGGCTTGGTCATTTAAATCTTCCGCTGGCTTTCCTTCAGCGTCAGTAGTACTACCTATCTCTAAACTTTATCTACAATATATACGCTTGGTGTTTCTGCAAGTATGCCAAGACAAAACTAGAAAATTAGTCTAACGAAAATCTTTTGCTTGGCCCTCGGTTTGCCTTTCTTCGTGAAATTAATTTACTTTTTGTAATAAATCTTTGAGGTATTCGATAAAAAAGAAAAAAGAAAACAAATAATAGCAGATAAATTTGCGTTATTTTGTTTTCAAAATCGTTTCAAAATCGTTTCAAAAGTTTTATCTCTTTTTTCTTATTTTCTTCGTAATTTTATATGCATAACAATTTGTTATCTTATGCTATTTTACTAAGCAATATAAATATATATATATATATATATAAATATATTAGATAAATGTAACAATGCAGAATGGATCGTATATTATTCGGTAAAATAACATAAATAAAAATAAGAAAATATATTGGGCATGTATATAACTTGGTAAGAAAAAGTAAGAAACTTTTGGGGACGACTTAATATATACTGATAAGAGAAAAATCGGCTTGAGTCGATATCCGTAGCGAAAAAGTTATGATACAAAGTTCACGTAGAAAGACGCGTTATGTGTGTACATATATATACTAGTGACATACACAAACACAGTAGGAATTTTACAAACGGTAACTCGGTGATATCTCTCGAAGGACGTTTGAGTGTGGTTATGTGTTGCTAGAGAGAGAGAGAGAGAAAGAGAGAGAGTGTGAGATAGAGTGCACCTCGCGTTATTCCGACGAGTGGAAAAATCGAGGGAAATATTTCAACGAAAGGTGGTTTAGTGGACGAGATCGAGTTGAAGAGGGAGAAAAAGGATAAAGGGGGTAGCGAGGGGTTGGGTAGAACAAAATCGAGTGCATCGTCGTCGCCGGTGTTGTTGTTGTTGCTGTTGTTGTTGTTGTTGTTGTTGTTGTTGTTCTTGATGGTGGGCGATACATCAGCGTAGGACAAAACGCCGCCATTATATTCTTCCTTCGTTTGCCAATATCTTTTCACAAACATTTTCGAACGGTTGGTTCTCTCTCACTTGGATATTCGATGGGATCAACGATTTAACTTCGACGATACGAAGATTGTTACTAACCACGTTCCAATGCGTCCCCCCAACCAGTTGGTGAGTGAAGGGGGAGAGGGAGTAGTGGTTGTTAAACTCTGACACGAGTTTAGTCCTTTTTTTAAGCATGATTTTTTTCCACGAGATCTTACCATCAACTTTTATGGAATAAAATGGAAATAATGCAGATGACAACGAAGACGACCACCATTACAATCGTAAATCTCCCGATGGTTGACTCGAACGATTACAAAAAATATTACGAGAGAATTCAACTCGGTGTCCTTTTTTATTACGATCAGTAACGTTGGATTTACTTTTAATAAGTTTGAAAAATTTAACGTCTGTCAAAATGAGAAAATGAATTAATTTGACAGTTCTCTTTTTTTTACGTTTTTAATATTTACTTCTACAGATATATATTCAATCGTTATTACAAATTTATTATGAGACAAGAACGGAATCATTGTGAATTGCATAAGAGATCGTCTAACGATATAATAGTTAATTCATTATTGTCGTTGTACTGACTCTCTTGGAGAGAATGGAGCGTACCGAGTACCATCCAAAAACGGGCCGCGTCCGTTGGCTTTATTCGATCGCAAGGACCCCGTTGTTAACAAAAACCGATAACCAATTTAGAGTTTTGACGTGACGGCGCCGGCGGTCCGTTCGTCCGTCGTCAAGGACCCTCGTACGTACCGAACGATTTTACTGTAACGAGCGATACACGAAAATAGCATTAATTCGTTATTGATACCCACGGCTGTAAGTGATTTCCTGCGTAAGCCAGAATATTTGATGATCGGTTAGTCGATTGAGTAATGCTTTATGCTTTCATCTTCTCTAGATTCATTCGACAAATTAACTTATTCAAAGTGATCGTCGTATCATGGGTACGATCTATGAATATTTAAATATCTTTATAGAAAATAATCATTTCATTTCATTTGATTTCATTTCATTTGATTTAACCTTTTTTCCCTCCCTTATTATTTCCCATATTTTCCATAAGAAATGAGATTTATGCACCGAGCAAAACAACCTAGCGCGATAGAGGAAATTAAGTTTAACCGGGTCTCGTGAATAAACTGGCCTGCGAACTACTGCTTGCTGCTGCTGCTGCATTAAACCACGAGATCTTGCGTTTCGTCAACGATAAGATAAAAACGTCAACGTCGAGAAAACCTTCTTTTTATCGATAGAATCGGCAAGCGTGGTTTATATTCGCGGGCTAGGGCAAAGCGTGATCGTGCCAATCGATTTAAATGGACAAACCTACTTGGTAAAAGGAAAATCGCTAGGGAAATGGTCATGCTAGAAGAAATTCGTTTCGATTCCTTCGAGTATCGACTAGTACCATTTATTTTCTTCGATTGTGTAACAGTTTTTCAATACGGCGACGTAAATATATATATATATATACCGAAGACGTATGCGGTTATATCGGTGTTGTTACATTGACGAATCATTTTGAATCGTACTGTACTATCTGACCGATCAACATTTTTTTTTTAACCCTTTATCATATAATGACATCTAGAAGTCATAACGTCATTTTTGAGACGTTTAATATTGCTACAGGAATAAAAGTAAATTGTTAGAAAGTTAATAGACCATTTGATAAGGATAACGTGATTAAAGGTAGTAACGCAGTTAGAAAATCAGCTTACAATTAGTTCGCTTAGAAGGAAGTTGGTGAACAAAGAGGGGCAAGCTATTGGTTTGTTCGTTTTCCATTTGGTGGGAGTTCAACGAACCCGAGCCGAATCCGCGTGCGATATCATCCCGCCTTGGTGGCGAGCAGCAACGTACTGTTCAAATCAGAGTGCTTCGAGGAAGAACGAGAAAGGAAGAATATACAGAAGCTTGTGCTTTGGTATTGTCGATCGAAACTAGGCCACCTCGGGAAAATTAAAAGTACCTACTACCTTCCCGTTATTCTCCCAGTTATGTGTACTACGTCTCTTTCGGTGTAGCTTATACTTTAAACTCCGACAAAGAAAAGGGGAAAAAAAAAGAAAAGAAAAAGAAACGATGATTTCGCATCGCGACACAATTCAAGTGATTTTTTTCTTCGCCCTCCTCCCCATAATCTTCTTCGCAATCACTGCCATTATTCTGGCAAGATCTTTTTTTTTTATAGGATCGGGGTGTGAAACAACCACGCGTCCTATAGCTATTCAAAACTTTAAACGTTCTATTATGATAGACGAAATTCGTGCATTTTTGTTGTCTAACTTTTTTAATGGAATCAATTTCTAATCAAAAGTGTTCGTCATTGTTAATACAATATTTGACGCGTTTGATTGGATAAATCAGAAATTTTACTAGACATCTTTCTTCGAACTGTTCCTCTACTTCTTCTTCTTCTTCTTCTTCTTCTATTTATCTCTTTCTCTTTCTAGCATAATGCTGAGCCTCCTCGTAGACCCCATAAATACGCTACGAGAGTCTAAATATACCTCGTGCTCGATTTACGTGAAGTTCTTGCTTCTTCTTGGTTTGCTACGTCTGTGGTATTACCCAAACTACCAACCACTACCATCTTCCTTTCTCTCATTTTTTGGTTCTTTTCTTTTCTAAGACGACGACGACGACGATGGAAAAGACGAAGAAGAATTTTCTCGCGGTATCGAAGTTTCTCGACGTGTTCGGAATAGCCTTTAGGAGTCCTAGGTCTTTGCAATTTTCATGTTTTCCCATCGACTTTTACCGTTTCACGTTGACGTGACCGGCAACAACTCGACTGATTTTCGATAGACGACAGTAGTTTCCTGATCGATTTTAGATTACGATATTTTATACAAATAAAATATAGAAATGGAAAGAAATATTTTTTGGAAAAAAAAAAATCAATTTCCATTATTCGGGTTAACAATATAAATTAATTATATCGAGAGAATATCGGTTATGATAGTTGAGCGCTAGGTCTAACCGATCGTTCGTTCGTTCATTCGTTAGTTGGTAACGTAACGTAAAGCGTCGATTACAAACGACGAAATCACCTACTTTTGGCACGGCGTAATCATTAGCATCTGTGCCAAGGTCGTTTATCACCGAAATCCACGGTGATTAATGCCTCCTCCGCTCTCTGCGGCTATCGAAAACTGGCACCAGATGGATCGGTATCTAATCGGTCAACCAAGCTGAGTCATAGTTCCCCTGATGCTCGCATTGACTGGACGCTCGGGAAATTTTCTCTCTCTATATATATACATATGCATGCATATCTGTGTACATGTGGGCACGTCTGTGTGTCTGTATGTGTATGTAAGAGAGAGAGAGTGAAGGAGAGAGTCCAACCGATCGTTCTCTGTCTCTCTCTCTCTCTCTCACGTTTCGCGATTGTCGCGTTACCGACGAGGATCGTCGAGATTACGTACGACCCGTCGGATTTAATCGCGTTGATAAGCGAATACACGACGGCATATGCCACGAAAGAGGGATCAACGTTATAAATAATCGTCCTAAGGATAGAGAAGGAAGATTCGTTTTACCGTATATTCATTTACGTATGTATTTACTCGTTTGTATGCGTGTATATATATTTATGTGTGTGTATGTGTGTGTGTGGATATGTGAACGACGTGCATACGAATAAGGTATCCAGGAACGAAATCGTGGCAGGCCAACCAGCAAGCAAGCAAGCAAGCAAGCACGCTCTTTGTCGCGGCTAACGAGCGATCTCTGCTACCGATTTAATTCGGTTAAACGGCCTACTATCGAAAATCCACGTTCGAGCTATTATCGAAATTCATATCTATTAATAGAATTCGAATCAATTAGCGGAACGAATTGGAGAACGCGAGAGTGAGTGAGTGAGAGAGAGAGAGAGTGTGTGTGTGCAGGTTCGTCGAGTACGACCATCTATATGTTGTTCCTGTGCTATATCACATGGTATCGATTGATCAATCAATCGATCGACAGATCGAATCAGATTTTATCTATCTATATCATCTATACACACTCTCTTTGATTGGATAATATCTCGTTTTCGGTGATGAATATTTCCAATGTTTATTATTTTCCAGAATAATAACAACAAATTCAATGTAATGAATAGAAAATGAAAGAATCGATTTATCTTACTCATTAATAATATAAATTAATAATATAAATAATATAATCTCTCTCTCTCTCTCTCTCTCTCTCTCTCTCTCTCTCTCTTCTTTATTTATTTATTTAGTTTTGTATTAATTAGTAAAACACACATACACATACACACACGCGCACACATTATCTCTATAGATCGAGTCGCGTTCATGAAATTTACAAGGGGAATAAGAGGTAGAGGAGTATATAGAAAGCATAGAAGCGAGAATTCCACTTAAATTCGAAATCGAGCATAGGTGGCACAACGTTTGATCGCGAATCGTTTCACCCGTCGGCGAAGTTCTTCAGGGTGAAACGCTGCTGCAAATTCGAAAACCGGAGGCGCTTGGACTATACCATCGAAAACCCATCGGACCTTCCATCCTAGCAATGCGGTTATTGGAGTCGGCCGACCGGCCGCTCGGTATGTGTCGCTGACCACTGCCAGCATACGCGGAATGCATATACAGATCGGTGCATATTCGCGACCGCGGCTGCAAGTTCTCTCCCCAACACACACCCCCACCCCTTATTCCTGCCCTTTCAACCCTCTCTCAATGTCTATCTATCTATCTATCTATCTATCTCTCTCTCTGTCTCTCTTTCTCTCTCTCTATATGACTGTTTCGCTCGCTTTTATTGCCTTTACACCGTTGCGAGAGAAAGACAGAAAGAGATATTCGAGTCTGCGTGCGTGTCGAATGTTAAAGTGCGATGTTCACCTTCGCTGACTCGACAATACCGATCGGATCGATCTATCTTCATTGTGTGTCTCTTCTCTTCTTTTTTCTTTTTTTTTTTCCTTTTTCCTCCCTTTTCTTTCCTTTTTTATTCTTTTTTGTTCGTGTTTCCTTTCTCTCTCTCTCTATATATATATATATATATATATCGGAGTTAAATTTTTTATTAGAGAATTTTGTCGTCCTCATTCTTTACAATCGTTAGTAGTTATTCACGATCAAATAAACAGCACTCGAGATTATTGGTCCTTGACCCAACGCAGTCGGTTGCACGCGTTACGAGGTAACGTTAAAACGCGATCGAGTACCACCTACATATCATCCAACGGGGAAAATTGTGAACGTTTCTAGAATTAGTTTGTTAGCGAATCCTAGATTGTCCTGGGGGAGATTTTGGAAACGTCCATTACTTTCTGCGATGATCGAGGAGATATATGTACGCAATCGTCTAAAAGTAGAACGCGCGTTGCTATTTCATTCGAATAAGAGAGAGAGAGAAACAAAAAGAGAGAGAGAGAGAGAGAGAGAGCGAGAGAGATAAATTCAGTTAAATGATAATTTAATTCGTAAAAATAGTTTAATCTCGGAAGATAACTTCCAGATCGTCGCCGCGTTGAACGTTAAAACGAAAATTGTGTTTTCCACGAACGTTCCAATCAGTTAAATTCGACTGGGATTTAAAGCGAGCGAACGAATACGTTTCCCGTTTTCCCGGTTTTGCCTTCACGTCAGCCGTTAACGTCAAACCGACAACTATTATCGATCCTTTCCCAATATCAGCGCGGTGTCCTACCGTCAACATCATCTCGTAGTTTAACAAAAATTTCTACGAAAACGTTTCACATCCTCTTCTTTTAATTGCCGTCATAGTTTTTCCATGGTGTCGCGATTGGCGTTATCCCTTTCCTATGATTTCTTCGATTTCATACATTTTCTTCGTTCTTCCCAATTTTTAACAATTTTCTTTTTTTTTATTATTATTATATTACAATTTCTCAAACGCGTTTTTTCCTAGATATTAACGTGTTTTGTCATTGAGAGAGAGAGAGAGAGAGAGAGAGAGAGTGAGTTACGCTCAATTATACTCTCTTTATCTGTCTCTCCTTTTCATAGAAATTCTAAAGAAAAATAACGTCCCTCTTTCTTCTTTTCCTTCCATCGAGTTTCTTCTTTCAAATAGTCGAATAAGCATAACACGGCTAGTCTTGAAATTCCCGCCCAAAAGGAACGGAACGAAACCGGAATACGAAAGATGATAGAGTTTCGTGATCCGCAGGATTTCAAGATACCAAATCCCGTTTCCTAGGAGAATTCTTATCGTTTCCTGCCTGGCTTAAATATATTCCACGATAAGTAAGTCGAACTTTAATCCTATAAACATTTACCTTCTCGATTTGTACGCTATTTTTTTTTTTTTTTTGTTTTCTCTCTGCGAGAAGATCAGGTTTTTATTATTTTATCTCTTTTTTTTCTTTTTCTTGTTCTCTCTCTCTCTCTTTCTATTTCTCTTTCTCTCATCGGTGATCCGTGTTATTTTTAATCGTGACTCGATTAAGGTATATCCTACTTGGAATACGACGATGGCATTTAATCGTTCGATAGAAAACGAATTTGCAAAAGCGAGAAGAAAAAGATATAAGGACGGATAGAGAAAAAGAAATAAAAATGAAAGGGTGAGAGAGAAAGAGGTGAGAGGAGAAGGAGGAGGAGTAGGAGGAGGTGGAGGTGGAGGTGGAGGTGGAGCAGGAGGGAGGGTCGATCGGTCGTCGTCTCCCGTGGTGAAAAACAATTTCCTTTCTCGTTGGACGAGATGGATAGCCCCTAGGGCATCCTCATTTGCATAAGAATATAGACCGCGATATTGACCGATGGCGTCATCGTTTACAAACCGAGAGGGACTAGGACTTTCAACGTCGTCGCACACGTGCCAACTTTTCCTTTTCTTCTTCTTCTTTTTTTTTTCTTTTTTTTTTTTTTTTTACTTTTCTTTTCTATTCTTTTTTGTCCCTTCTT